>NC_085847.1:5323462-5418462 GCF_035594765.1 Anolis carolinensis
CCCTAACCCTAACCCTAACCCTAACCCTAACCCTAACCCTAACCCTAACCCTAACCCTAACCCTAACCCTAACCCTAACCCTAACCCTAACCCTAACCCTAACCCTAACCCTAACCCTAACCCTAACCCTAACCCTAACCCTAACCCTAACCCTAACCCTAACCCTAACCCTAACCCTAACCCTAACCCTAACCCTAACCCTAACCCTAACCCTAACCCTAACCCTAACCCTAACCCTAACCCTAACCCTAACCCTAACCCTAACCCTAACCCTAACCCTAACCCTAACCCTAACCCTAACCCTAACCCTAACCCTAACCCTAACCCTAACCCTAACCCTAACCCTAACCCTAACCCTAACCCTAACCCTAACCCTAACCCTAACCCTAACCTAACCCTAACCCTAACCCTAACCCTAACCCTAACCCTAACCCTAACCCTAACCCTAACCCTAACCCTAACCCTAACCCTAACCCTAACCCTAACCCTAACCCTAACCCTAACCCTAACCCTAACCCTAACCCTAACCCTAACCCTAACCCTAACCCTAACCCTAACCCTAACCCTAACCCTAACCCTAACCCTAACCCTAACCCTAACCCTAACCCTAACCCTAACCCTAACCCTAACCCTAACCCTAACCCTAACCCTAACCCTAACCCTAACCCTAACCCTAACCCTAACCCTAACCCTAACCCTAACCCTAACCCTAACCCTAACCCTAACCCTAACCCTAACCCTAACCCTAACCCTAACCCTAACCCTAACCCTAACCCTAACCCTAACCCTAACCCTAACCCTAACCCTAACCCTAACCCTAACCCTAACCCTAACCCTAACCCTAACCCTAACCCTAACCCTAACCCTAACCCTAACCCTAACCCTAACCCTAACCCTAACCCTAACCCTAACCCTAACCCTAACCCTAACCCTAACCCTAACCCTAACCCTAACCCTAACCCTAACCCTAACCCTAACCCTAACCCTAACCCTAACCCTAACCCTAACCCTAACCCTAACCCTAACCCTAACCCTAACCCTAACCCTAACCCTAACCCTAACCCTAACCCTAACCCTAACCCTAACCCTAACCCTAACCCTAACCCTAACCCTAACCCTAACCCTAACCCTAACCCTAACCCTAACCCTAACCCTAACCCTAACCCTAACCCTAACCCTAACCCTAACCCTAACCCTAACCCTAACCCTAACCCTAACCCTAACCCTAACCCTAACCGCGACCCCGACCCCGACCCCGACCCCGACCCCGACCCCGACCCCGACCCCGACCCCGACCCCGACCCCGACCCTGACCCTGACCCTAGCCAAAAATTCAAGGCTATGGGATTTGTAGTTTTCTCGTGAAAAATTCTTTTCAAAAAATACAAAGAAATTCGCAGAAAATCAGCGGGTGTTTGAATCTCTCTGAAACTTGGGGGACGTAGTGCCCTGTTACGCGGGGTGATTGAGCCAAATATACAAGGCGATGGGATTTGTAGTTTTCTCGTAAAAAATACTTTTGTAAAAATACAAAAAAATTCTCAGAAAATCAGCGGATGTTCGAATCTCTCCGAAACTTGGGGGACGTAGTGCCCTGTTACGTGGGGTGATTGAGCCAATATTTCAAGGCTATGGGATTTGTAGTTTTCTCGTAAAAAATACTTTTGAAAAAATACAAAGAAATTCGCAGAAAATCAGCGGGTGTTTGAATCTCTCCGAAACTTGGGGGACGTAGTGCCCTTTTACGTCGGGTGATTGAGCCAAAAATTCAAGGCGATGGGATTTGTTGTTTTCTTGTAAAAAATACTTTTGTAAAACTACAAAAAAATTCACAGAAAATCAGCGAATGTTCGAATCTCTCCGAAACTTCGGGGAAATAGTGCTGTCTTAGGTGGGGTGATTGAGCCAAAAATTCAAGGCTATGGGATTTGTAGTTTTCTCGTGAAAAATTCTTTTCAAAAAATACAAAGAAATTCGCAGAAAATCAGCGGGTGTTTGAATCTCTCTGAAACTTGGGGGACGTAGTGCCCTGTTACGCGGGGTGATTGAGCCAAATATACAAGGCGATGGGATTTGTAGTTTTCTCGTAAAAAATACTTTTGAAAAAATACAAAAAAATTCTCAGAAAATCAGCGGATGTTCGAATCTCTCCGAAACTTGGGGGACGTAGTGCCCTGTTACGTGGGGTGATTGAGCCAATCTTTCAAGGCTATGGGATTTGTAGTTTTCTCGTAAAAAATTCTTTTCTAAAAATACAAAAGAATTCGCAGATAATCAGCGGATGTTTGAATCTCTCCGAAACTTGGGGGACGTAGTGCCGTCTTACGTGGGGTGATTGAGCCAAATTTTCAAGGAGATGGGATTTGTAGTTTTCTCGTAAAAAATTCTTTTCTAAAAATACAAAGAAATTCACAGAAAATCAGCGGATGTTCGAATCTCTCCGAAACTTAGGGGACGTAGTGCCCTGTTACGTGGGGTGATTGAGCCAATATTTCAAGGCTATGGGATTTGTAGTTTTCTCGTAAAAAATTCTTTTCTAAAAATACAAAAAACTTCGCAGAAAATCAGCGGATGTTCGAATCTCTCCGAAACTTACGGGACGTAGTGCCCTGTTACGCGGGGTGATTGAGCCAAATATACAAGGCGATGGGATTTGTAGTTTTCTCGTAAAAAATACTTTTGAAAAAATACAAAAAAATTCTCAGAAAATCAGCGGATGTTCGAATCTCTCCGAAACTTGGGGGACGTAGTGCCCTGTTACGTGGGGTGATTGAGCCAATCTTTCAAGGCTATGGGATTTGTAGTTTTCTCGTAAAAAATTCTTTTCTAAAAATACAAAAGAATTCGCAGATAATCAGCGGATGTTTGAATCTCTCCGAAACTTGGGGGACGTAGTGCCGTCTTACGTGGGGTGATTGAGCCAAATTTTCAAGGAGATGGGATTTGTAGTTTTCTCGTAAAAAATTCTTTTCTAAAAATACAAAGAAATTCACAGAAAATCAGCGGATGTTCGAATCTCTCCGAAACTTAGGGGACGTAGTGCCCTGTTACGTGGGGTGATTGAGCCAATATTTCAAGGCTATGGGATTTGTAGTTTTCTCGTAAAAAATTCTTTTCTAAAAATACAAAAAACTTCGCAGAAAATCAGCGGATGTTCGAATCTCTCCGAAACTTACGGGACGTAGTGCCCTGTTACGCGGGGTGATTGAGCCAAATATACAAGGCGATGGGATTTGTAGTTTTCTCGTAAAAAATACTTTTGAAAAAATACAAAAAAATTCTCAGAAAATCAGCGGATGTTCGAATCTCTCCGAAACTTGGGGGACGTAGTGCCCTGTTACGTGGGGTGATTGAGCCAATCTTTCAAGGCTATGGGATTTGTAGTTTTCTCGTAAAAAATTCTTTTCTAAAAATACAAAAGAATTCGCAGATAATCAGCGGATGTTTGAATCTCTCCGAAACTTGGGGGACGTAGTGCCGTCTTACGTGGGGTGATTGAGCCAAATTTTCAAGGAGATGGGATTTGTAGTTTTCTCGTAAAAAATTCTTTTCTAAAAATACAAAGAAATTCACAGAAAATCAGCGGATGTTCGAATCTCTCCGAAACTTAGGGGACGTAGTGCCCTGTTACGTGGGGTGATTGAGCCAATATTTCAAGGCTATGGGATTTGTAGTTTTCTCGTAAAAAATTCTTTTCTAAAAATACAAAAAACTTCGCAGAAAATCAGCGGATGTTCGAATCTCTCCGAAACTTACGGGACGTAGTGCCCTGTTACGCGGGGTGATTGAGCCAAATATACAAGGCGATGGGATTTGTAGTTTTCTCGTAAAAAATACTTTTGAAAAAATACAAAAAAATTCTCAGAAAATCAGCGGATGTTCGAATCTCTCCAAAACTTGGGGGACGTAGTGCCCTGTTACGTGGGGTGATTGAGCCAATCTTTCAAGGAGATGGGATTTGTAGTTTTCTCGCAAAAATTCTTTTCTAAAAATACAAAAAAATTCGCAGAAAATCAGCGGGTGTTCGAATCTCTCCGAAACTTGGGGGACGTAGTGCCTTGTTATGTGGGGTGATTGAGCCAATCTTTCAAGGAGATGGGATTTGTAGTTTTCTCGTAAAAAATACTTTTCTGAAAATACAAAAAAATTCGCAGAAAATCAGTGGGTGTTTGAATCTCTCAGAAACTTGGGGGACGTAGTGCCTTGTTACGTGGGGTGATTGAGCCAATCTTTCAAGGAGATGGGATTTGTAGTTTTCTCGTAAAAAATTCTTTTCTAAAAATACAAAAAAATTCGCAGAAAATCAGCGGATGTTTGAATCTCTCCGAAACTTGGGGGCCATAGTGCCCTGTTACGTGGGGTGATTGAGCCAATCTTTCAAGGCAATGGGATTTGTAGTTTTCTCATTAAAAATACTTTTCTGAAAATACAAAAAAAATCCGCAGATAATCAGCGAATGTTCGAATCTCTCCGAAACTTGGGGGACGTAGTGCCCTGTTACGTGGGGTGATTGAGCCAAACTTTCAAGGCAATGGGATTTGTAGTTTTCTCATTAAAAATACTTTTCTGAAAATACAAAAAAAATCCGCAGAAAATCAGCGGATGTTCGAATCTCTCCGAAACTTGGGGGACGTAGTGCCCTGTTACGTGGGGTGATTGAGCCAAACTTTCAAGGCGATGGGATTTGTAGTTTTCTCATTAAAAATACTTTTCTGAAAATACAAAAAAAATCCGCAGATAATCAGCGAATGTTCGAATCTCTCCGAAACTTGGGGGACGTAGTGCCCTGTTACGTGGGGTGATTGAGCCAAACTTTCAAGGCAATGGGATTTGTAGTTTTCTCATTAAAAATACTTTTCTGAAAATACAAAAAAAATCCGCAGAAAATCAGCGGATGTTCGAATCTCTCCGAAACTTGGGGGACGTAGTGCCCTGTTACGTGGGGTGATTGAGCCAAACTTTCAAGGCGATGGGATTTGTAGTTTTCTCATTAAAAATACTTTTCTGAAAATACAAAAAAAATCCGCAGATAATCAGCGAATGTTCGAATCTCTCCGAAACTTGGGGGACGTAGTGCCGTCTTACGTGGGGTGATTGAGCCAAACTTTCAAGGGGATGGGATTTGTAGTTTTCTCGTAAAAAATACTTTTCTAAAAATACAAAGAAATTCACAGAAAATCAGCGGGTGTTCGAATCTCTCCGAAACTTGGGGGACGTAGTGCCCTGTTACGTGGGGTGATTGAGCCAATCTTTCAAGGCTATGGGATTTGTAGTTTTCTCGTAAAAAATACTTTTCTAAAAATACAAAGAAATTCTCAGAAAATCAGCGGGTGTTCGAATCTCTCCGAAACTTGGGGGACGTAGTGCCCTGTTACGTGGGGTGATTGAGCCAAACTTTCAAGGCTATGGGATTTGTAGTTTTCTCGTAAAAAATACTTTTCTAAAAATACAAAGAAATTCACAGAAAATCAGCGGGTGTTCGAATCTCTCCGAAACTTGGGGGACGTAGTGCCCTGTTACGTGGGGTGATTGAGCCAATCTTTCAAGGCTATGGGATTTGTAGTTTTCTCGTAAAAAATACTTTTCTAAAAAAACAAAGAAATTCACAGAAAATCAGCGGATGTTCGAATCTCTCCGAAACTTGGGGGACGTAGTGCCCTGTTACGTGGGGTGATTGAGCCAATATTTCAAGGCTATGGGATTTGTAGTTTTCTCGTAAAAAATTCTTTTCTAAAAATACAAAAAACTTCGCAGAAAATCAGCGGATGTTCGAATCTCTCCGAAACTTAGGGGACGTAGTGCCCTGTTACGCGGGGTGATTGAGCCAAATATACAAGGCTATGGGATTTGTAGTTTTCTCATAAAAAATACTTTTCAAAAAATACAAAGTAATTCACAAAAAATCAGCGGATGTTCGAATCTCTCCGAAACTTGGGGGACGTAGTGCCCTGTTACGTGGGGTGATTGAGCCAAACTTTCAAGGCGATGGGATTTGTAGTTTTCTCGTAAAAAATACTTTTCTAAAAAACAAAGAAATTCACAGAAAATCAGCGGGTGTTCGAATCTCTCCGAAACTTGGGGGACGTTGTGCCCTGTTACGTGGGGTGACTGAGCCAAACTTTCAAGGCTATGGGATTTGTAGTTTTCTCGTAAAAAATACTTTTCTAAAAAAACAAAGAAATTCACAGAAAATCAGCGGGTGTCCGAATCTCTCCGAAACTTGGGGGACGTAGTGCCCTGTTACGTGGGGTGATTGAGCCAATATTTCAAGGCAATGGGATTTGTAGTTTTCTCGTAAAAAATTCTTTTCTAAAAATACAAAAAACTTCGCAGAAAATCAGCGGATGTTCGAATCTCTCCGAAACTTACGGGACGTAGTGCCCTGTTACGCGGGGTGATTGAGCCAAATATACAAGGCGATGGGATTTGTAGTTTTCTCGTAAAAAATACTTTTGAAAAAATACAAAAAAATTCTCAGAAAATCAGCGGATGTTCGAATCTCTCCAAAACTTGGGGGACGTAGTGCCCTGTTACGTGGGGTGATTGAGCCAATCTTTCAAGGAGATGGGATTTGTAGTTTTCTCGTAAAAAATACTTTTCTAAAAATACAAAAAAATTCGCAGAAAATCAGCGGGTGTTCGAATCTCTCCGAAACTTGGGGGACGTAGTGCCTTGTTACGTGGGGTGATTGAGCCAATCTTTCAAGGCGATGGGATTTGTAGTTTTCTTGTAAAAAATACTTTTCCAAAAATACAAAGAAATTCGCAGAAAATCAGCGGGTGTTTGAATCTCTCCGAAACTTGGGGGACGTAGTGCCTTGTTATGTGGGGTGATTGAGCCAATCTTTCAAGGAGATGGGATTTGTAGTTTTCTCGTAAAAAATACTTTTCTGAAAATACAAAAAAATTCGCAGAAAATCAGTGGGTGTTTGAATCTCTCAGAAACTTGGGGGACGTAGTGCCTTGTTACGTGGGGTGATTGAGCCAATCTTTCAAGGAGATGGGATTTGTAGTTTTCTCGTAAAAAATTCTTTTCTAAAAATACAAAAAAATTCGCAGAAAATCAGCGGATGTTTGAATCTCTCCGAAACTTGGGGGACATAGTGCCCTGTTACGTGGGGTGATTGAGCCAATCTTTCAAGGCGATGGGATTTGTAGTTTTCTCGTAAAAATACTTTTCTAAAAATACAAAGAAATTCACAAAAAATCAGCGGATGTTCGAATCTCTCCGAAACTTGGGGGACGTAGTGCCCTGTTACGTGGGGTGATTGAGCCAAACTTTCAAGGCAATGGGATTTGTAGTTTTCTCATTAAAAATACTTTTCTGAAAATACAAAAAAAATCCGCAGAAAATCAGCGGATGTTCGAATCTCTCCGAAACTTGGGGGACGTAGTGCCCTGTTACGTGGGGTGATTGAGCCAAACTTTCAAGGCGATGGGATTTGTAGTTTTCTCATTAAAAATACTTTTCTGAAAATACAAAAAAAATCCGCAGATAATCAGCGAATGTTCGAATCTCTCCGAAACTTGGGGGACGTAGTGCCGTCTTACGTGGGGTGATTGAGCCAAACTTTCAAGGGGATGGGATTTGTAGTTTTCTCGTAAAAAATACTTTTCTAAAAATACAAAGAAATTCACAGAAAATCAGCGGGTGTTCGAATCTCTCCGAAACTTGGGGGACGTAGTGCCCTGTTACGTGGGGTGATTGAGCCAATCTTTCAAGGCTATGGGATTTGTAGTTTTCTCGTAAAAAATACTTTTCTAAAAATACAAAGAAATTCTCAGAAAATCAGCGGGTGTTCGAATCTCTCCGAAACTTGGGGGACGTAGTGCCCTGTTACGTGGGGTGATTGAGCCAAACTTTCAAGGCTATGGGATTTGTAGTTTTCTCGTAAAAAATACTTTTCTAAAAATACAAAGAAATTCACAGAAAATCAGCGGGTGTTCGAATCTCTCCGAAACTTGGGGGACGTAGTGCCCTGTTACATGGGGTGATTGAGCCAATCTTTCAAGGCTATGGGATTTGTAGTTTTCTCGTAAAAAATACTTTTCTAAAAAAACAAAGAAATTCACAGAAAATCAGCGGATGTTCGAATCTCTCCGAAACTTGGGGGACGTAGTGCCCTGTTACGTGGGGTGATTGAGCCAATATTTCAAGGCTATGGGATTTGTAGTTTTCTCGTAAAAAATTCTTTTCTAAAAATACAAAAAACTTCGCAGAAAATCAGCGGATGTTCGAATCTCTCCGAAACTTAGGGGACGTAGTGCCCTGTTACGCGGGGTGATTGAGCCAAATATACAAGGCGATGGGATTTGTAGTTTTCTCGTAAAAAATACTTTTGAAAAAATACAAAAAAATTCTCAGAAAATCAGCG
The DNA here is from genome assembly GCF_035594765.1 of Anolis carolinensis. Taxonomy (NCBI): domain Eukaryota; kingdom Metazoa; phylum Chordata; class Lepidosauria; order Squamata; family Anolidae; genus Anolis; species Anolis carolinensis. The sequence continues at coordinate 5,331,837 of NC_085847.1, forward strand.
GATGTTCGAATCTCTCCAAAACTTGGGGGACGTAGTGCCCTGTTACGTGGGGTGATTGAGCCAATCTTTCAAGGCTATGGGATTTGTAGTTTTCTCGTAAAAAATACTTTTCAAAAAATACAAAGTAATTCACAAAAAATCAGTGGATGTTCGAATCTCTCCGAAACTTGGGGGACGTAGTGCCCTGTTACGTGGGGTGATTGAGCAAAACTTTCAAGGCGATGGGATTTGTAGTTTTCTCATTAAAAATACTTTTCTGAAAATACAAAAAAATTCGCAGAAAATCAGTGGGTGTTTGAATCTCTCAGAAACTTGGGGGACGTAGTGCCTTGTTACGTGGGGTGATTGAGCCAATCTTTCAAGGAGATGGGATTTGTAGTTTTCTCGTAAAAAATACTTTTCTGAAAATACAAAAAAATTCGCAGAAAATCAGTGGGTGTTTGAATCTCTCAGAAACTTGGGGGACGTAGTGCCTTGTTACGTGGGGTGATTGAGCCAATCTTTCAAGGAGATGGGATTTGTAGTTTTCTCGTAAAAAATTCTTTTCTAAAAATACAAAAAAATTCGCAGAAAATCAGCGGATGTTTGAATCTCTCCGAAACTTGGGGGACATAGTGCCCTGTTACGTGGGGTGATTGAGCCAATCTTTCAAGGCGATGGGATTTGTAGTTTTCTCGTAAAAATACTTTTCTAAAAATACAAAGAAATTCACAAAAAATCAGCGGATGTTCGAATCTCTCCGAAACTTGGGGGACGTAGTGCCCTGTTACGTGGGGTGATTGAGCCAAACTTTCAAGGCAATGGGATTTGTAGTTTTCTCATTAAAAATACTTTTCTGAAAATACAAAAAAAATCCGCAGAAAATCAGCGGATGTTCGAATCTCTCCGAAACTTGGGGGACGTAGTGCCCTGTTACGTGGGGTGATTGAGCCAAACTTTCAAGGCGATGGGATTTGTAGTTTTCTCATTAAAAATACTTTTCTGAAAATACAAAAAAAATCCGCAGATAATCAGCGAATGTTCGAATCTCTCCGAAACTTGGGGGACGTAGTGCCGTCTTACGTGGGGTGATTGAGCCAAACTTTCAAGGGGATGGGATTTGTAGTTTTCTCGTAAAAAATACTTTTCTAAAAATACAAAGAAATTCACAGAAAATCAGCGGGTGTTCGAATCTCTCCGAAACTTGGGGGACGTAGTGCCCTGTTACGTGGGGTGATTGAGCCAATCTTTCAAGGCTATGGGATTTGTAGTTTTCTCGTAAAAAATACTTTTCTAAAAATACAAAGAAATTCTCAGAAAATCAGCGGGTGTTCGAATCTCTCCGAAACTTGGGGGACGTAGTGCCCTGTTACGTGGGGTGATTGAGCCAAACTTTCAAGGCTATGGGATTTGTAGTTTTCTCGTAAAAAATACTTTTCTAAAAATACAAAGAAATTCACAGAAAATCAGCGGGTGTTCGAATCTCTCCGAAACTTGGGGGACGTAGTGCCCTGTTACATGGGGTGATTGAGCCAATCTTTCAAGGCTATGGGATTTGTAGTTTTCTCGTAAAAAATACTTTTCTAAAAAAACAAAGAAATTCACAGAAAATCAGCGGATGTTCGAATCTCTCCGAAACTTGGGGGACGTAGTGCCCTGTTACGTGGGGTGATTGAGCCAATATTTCAAGGCTATGGGATTTGTAGTTTTCTCGTAAAAAATTCTTTTCTAAAAATACAAAAAACTTCGCAGAAAATCAGCGGATGTTCGAATCTCTCCGAAACTTAGGGGACGTAGTGCCCTGTTACGCGGGGTGATTGAGCCAAATATACAAGGCGATGGGATTTGTAGTTTTCTCGTAAAAAATACTTTTGAAAAAATACAAAAAAATTCTCAGAAAATCAGCGGATGTTCGAATCTCTCCAAAACTTGGGGGACGTAGTGCCCTGTTACGTGGGGTGATTGAGCCAATCTTTCAAGGCTATGGGATTTGTAGTTTTCTCGTAAAAAATACTTTTCAAAAAATACAAAGTAATTCACAAAAAATCAGTGGATGTTCGAATCTCTCCGAAACTTGGGGGACGTAGTGCCCTGTTACGTGGGGTGATTGAGCAAAACTTTCAAGGCGATGGGATTTGTAGTTTTCTCATTAAAAATACTTTTCTGAAAATACAAAGAAATTCACAGAAAATCAGCGGGTGTTCGAATCTCTCCGAAACTTGGGGGACGTAGTGCCCTGTTACGTGGGGTGATTGAGCCAAACTTTCAAGGCGATGGGATTTGTAGTTTTCTCATTAAAAGTACTTTTCTGAAAATACAAAAAAAATCCGCAGAAAATCAGCGGATGTTCGAATCTCTCCGAAACTTGGGGGACGTAGTGCCCTGTTACGTGGGGTGATTGAGCCAAACTTTCAAGGCTATGGGATTTGTAGTTTTCTTGTAAAAAATACTTTTCTAAAAATACAAAAGAATTCACAGATAATCAGCGGATGTTTGAATCTCTCCGAAACTTGGGGGACATAGTGCCGTCTTATGTGGGGTGATTGAGCCAAACTTTCAAGGCTATGGGATTTGTAGTTTTCTCGTAAAAAATACTTTTCCAAAAATACAAAGAAATTCGCAGAAAATCAGCAGATGTTCGAATCTGTCCGAAACTTGGGGGACGTAGTGCCCTGTTACGCGGGGTGATTGAGCCAAAAATTCAAGGCAATGGGATTTGTAGTTTTCTCGTAAAAAATACTTTTCTAAAAATACAAAAAAATTCTCAGAAAATCAGCGGATGTTCAAATCTCTCCGAAACTCGGGGGACGTAGTGCCCTGTTACGTGGGGTGATTGAGCCAAAAATTCAAGGCTATGGGATTTGTAGTTTTCTCGTAAAAAATTCTTTTCTAAAAATACAAAAAAATTCGCAGAAAATCAGCGGATGTTTGAATCTGTCCAAAACCTGGGAGGGGTAGTCCCCTGGCCCGTGGGCAGATCGTGACCAAATTTCAAGAAGCTGAAACTTGTAGTTTTCTTGTAAAAAATACTTTTCGAAAAATAAATTAAAAAATTCGCAGAAACTCAGCCGGTGATCGAAAAAATCCAAAACTTGGGAGGAGTAGTCCCCTGGCCCGTGGGCAGATCATGACCAAATTTCAAGGAGCTTGGACTTGTAGTTTTCTCGTAAAAAATACTTTTCCAAAAAATAAATTTAAAAATTCGCAAAAACTCTGCTGGTTTGTGAATCTCTCCGAAATTTGGGCGGAGTAGTGCCCTGGTCCGTGGGCTGATTATGACAAAATTTCAAGGAGATGGGCTTTGTAGTTTTCTTGTAAAAAATACTTTTCAAAAAATACAATAAAAAAATCGCATAAATTTGTTGTAGTCTCTAGTTTGATTAAATCTTGTCAAATCGAGTAAATGAAAAATATGCAGAATCTACTGCCCTCTTGATAGTGTTCTCAAGTGTTGCTGGAGCGTGGAAAAAGATAGTTCAGTAGTTACTATAACATCTGTAGAAGTTCTTCTTAGAGTAGCTCCTGGATGCCAGTCTTTAGGGTTAGATATTGGTAGATGACTGGCATCCAGGACCTACTCTAAGATGAACTTATACCGATGTTATCATAATTAATAAATTAATTAATTAATAACAAGATTGAATCAAACTACTACAAATTTACGTTAAGGCTTATGTGAAGGGTTGCCTTATTGTACATCTGCGTGTTAAGAACTGCTTATTTGACTCAATTCAATACCGAGACAGCAATTTTGATTGTTATCAAGTCAACTATCAGACTTTGCTTGGTTTTTATTTCTATTTGACAATACTGGCACTTTAAACCATAAATAGGAATAGTTTTTTCCAGAATTCCTTTGAAAGTGTTGCTAAGTGTATTCCTTTGTGTTAAGAGCTACACTAATGTAGTGATTGAGAATACAAACAGTGGATGCCTTGAGTAAAGCATTCATGGAAATATATACTATTAGTAAACGTAAGAGATCCCATAGGGACGGGGCTGTGATCTGTCACTGTTTCCAGCCAAACCTAGTTTATATTGATGTTAAATACGACACCCTAATTCCCTTCATTCGCAGCTTGTATAACAAGTGAAGAGCAAGTAGGTCCCAGTAGATCACGACCGGATCTGAAACAATGAACTGATTGAAAAAGTGAACAATTATATACAGAACATATATTGTTGAGCTAGTCATTTTTGATGTATTATGTTTATTACAATTGTGAATTCTGAACATATTGTATTTTATTCTATATGAGTTGTGACGTTATACATGTGGACTGAACATTGCTAAAGCAATTACTGCATTTGTGGGTATCTATTACTTTGGGACATAACCAGGAACCCATTTACTTAATATATTGCAATATTATTAGTAACATTACATGTAATATATACAATTATAGTAGTGTATTATTATTATTACATTGTATTACAGCAGAATATTATCATTATATGTATATACAATATATTAGTACAGCACAATATATATTATTTTATTGTACTATATGACTATATTGCAATATTATTAGTAACATTACATGTAATATATACAATTATAATAGTGTATTGTTATTACATTGTATTACATCAGAATATTATCAATATTATATGTATATACAATATATTATATTATTAGTACAGCACAATATAAGCATTATATATTATATTGTGCTATACGACTATATTGCATTATTAGTAACATTACATGTAATATATAGTTATAAGTGTATTATTATTACATCACAATATTATCAATATATGTATATTATATTAGTACAACACAATATAAGCATTAGATATTATTAAATTGTACTATACGACTATATTGCAATATTATTAGTTACATTAAATGTAATATATACAATTATAATAGTGTATTATTATTACATCAGAATGTTATTAATATATGTAAATACAATATTAATACAGCACAATATAAGCATTAGATATTATTATATTGTACTATATGTATATTATATTAGTACAGCACAATATAAGCATTAGATATTATTAAATTGTACTATACGACTATATTGCAATATTATTAGTTACATTAAATGTAATATATACAATTATAAGTGTATTATTATTACATCAGAATGTTATTAATATATGTATATACAATATTAATACAGCACAATATAAGCATTAGATATTATATTGTACTATATGACTATATTGCAATATTATTAGTAACATTACATGTAATATATACAATTATAATATTGTATTATTACATTAGATCATCAATATTATGTGTATATGCAATATATTAGTACAGCACAATATAAGCATTAGCTATATAGTATTATATGTCTATATTGCAATATTAGTAACATGACATGTAACATATAAAATTATAATAGTGTATTATGACATTGTTTTACATCAGATTATCAATATTATATGTATATACATTATAATTTTAGTACAGCACAATATAAGCATTCTATATTATTATATTCTACTTTATGACTATATTGCATTATTATGAATGTAATTTAATGTAATTATTAAATTTTATTGCATCAGATTATCATTATGTGTATATAGCATATTAGGAGTATAGGCTGCTTGGGACTCCAACTCCCACAATGCCTAGCAGCCTGCCTACGGGTCGGGGAAGAGTCCAAAACACCGCGAGGGGGCGCGCAGGCTCCAGTGGGTTTTCGGGCCTGGGATTCCTTCCCCGCCTTGGCCTGCAAACGGTGTTTGGAAGGCGACGCTCCGGGCTCCCTTCCTCCTCCTCCTCCTCCTCCTCCTCCTCCCGGGCCTTGGGGAAGAGGCCTCGACGGAGCCTAAGATCGCCATTTGCCAGGCCGGGCCGCCATCTTGCGGCCCTGTGACGGAGCTTCCGGCGACGCCGAGGAGGCCGCGCACGCGCAGCAGGGAGACAGGAATGCCTGTAGCGGGCGGTGCCTCGTTCCCTTCAATATGGAGGCCGCGCAGCCGCAGAAGGGAAAAGGAGGCTTGTAATGGGCGGGGCCAGGTTCTCAAATAGGGAGGCCGCGCAGCCGCAGAAGGGAGACAGGAATGCCTGTAGTGGGCGGTGCCTCGTTCTTCAATATGGAGGCCGCGCAGCCGCAGAAGGAAAAGGAGGCTTGTAGTGGGCGGGGCCAGGTTCTCAAATAGGGAGGCCGCGCAGCCGCAGAAGGGGAAAGGATGCCTCTAGTGGGCGGAGCCAAGTTCCCTCAAATACGGAGCAGGCCGCGCATGCGCAGTTTTGTCTGCCGTGCCTTCCCTGCTCCATGCTCGGTGGTCCCACCGGTGCCTGGCACAGGGAAGGCCCTGCAGACGAATCCTGCCAGAAGCCAACCCATGAAGCCACCTGGACACAGAATATTTTATTTATGACAGTATTTCTTCCCAAGAGGAGACTCAGGCTGGCTTACAAATAGAAAACACACATATAAACAATGACAATGATATTTGAATTCAATTTAAAACTCAGTGACATTAAAACATTCGTAAAATCATCATTATTAACCTCATTTGTATCCCGCTCATTTATGGAGATGAGCAGCATACAAGAAACATCTAGGCAAAAATTCAATGCAAATAAAGCAAACATTACATACAATCAATAGAAACAAATCAACCTATAAATACACTTTAGTGCCATGTAGGCAGAGTTAGATACTCTTTGGCAATGGCCAGATGTACTTGGGGTGCAAGGAAATTGTGTTTATTGATAATACTTTATTTTTATATCCCGCTCCCATGTCACATGTCATAAAGTCATACATTAAAAACAATATTTACAATAAAACCATATAACAGAATATCAGAACAATGAGTGCAAAACTTACACAGGTGTTTCTCTCGACTTTATTTGTAGAAAACAAGGTTTATAAAAGGCAGCAGCACAAACTGTATTGTAATCTAGATGTTTAAGGCTGTCAAAAATTAAACATTTGAATAATAACCAGAAAACACCTTTTTTTGGGAAGAGTTTTATTCTGGAACGCTGACATTGTTGGAAAGGGGTCGAGCTCAGCATCCGGAAAGGCCGGGCGTCCTGCTCTCTGGGATCTCCTTCCGTCCGTCCGTCCGTCCGTCCATCTGTCCGTCCTTGGCTCTTGTCCAGGAGGAGCCCCTCCCTCCCTCCCCCCCTCGGCGATTCCGGAGACATAGAACAAGGGAGAGAACAAGGGTCAGAAGGGCTGGACCAAGGGAGCATCTCGCTTTGGGGGGCTCTTGGGAACTGTGGCTTTTTCTACTAGGATCCCCTTCCTTCCACCAGGCATTTATGTATGGGGAGCGGGGGTCCCTGCACAGAGAAAAGGGGGTCCTAAGGGGGTCCCACGTTTGCATCCAGAACCAGGCTCCCTGTTGCATGAGGAACGCGGCTGCCGGGGAGGGAGGGCTGTCCGTTGGCCCTGGGCGGATGGCGGAGGGGCTTTCTAGGCCGTCGGATTGGGGGAGAGCGGGGCCCAAACACTGGGGTCCCGAGGGGGGGCGCTCCCAGCGCAGGGCAGGGACAGGGTTAGGGTTCTTCCCACCCGAGGCCCGGAGGCCCCCTCCCAGCTTGGTTCTTGCCAACAGGCAAAAACAGCCCTATTTAAAATTCCTGCTCTAGTTAAGAAATGGGTTAGTAGGGTTAGCAGGTTAAGGTTAGTTCAGGTATTAATCTGAGCTGCGACGAGATGTTTAAAATGCCCGTGACGTGAGCTGGGAGCGGCCGCTCGGGTCCCCAGAGTTGTTTCCTTGGGTGCAAGGGTTTTAATATGTATATTTATATTTTTATATCCCGCTGTCCCGCCAGCCGCGACCCCCTGCCCGTCTAGGGAGATCCGCCCGCCCACCCCCCACGATCTGCCCAGGGCAAAGGGAGGACCCGCCCGTCCCCGAGTGGGGCCTCAATGCCACACTCAAGCGGAGCCGTGAATGTGTTCCTCAAAGGAAGGCCTAGCGCACAGGGAGCCTGCTTTCTGATGCAAAGATAGGAGTGAAATGCCTGGTCTGACACATTAATGACAGGGGATCTCAGTTGGGGGGGCCCTCCCTCCCCCTGGCAACAACATAATACTAATAATACAATCATTGGGGGGCCCTCCCCCTAGCAACAACATGGTCCTATGTAAGAACGTTGTACTAGGATAATAATATACTCTATTAATGTCATGTCTATACTAATATCAATAACTAATATTAACATCTAATAACATTGTGCTAGGATAATAATGTACTCTATTAATGTCATATTGAGACTAATATGAATAATTAATATTAACATTGTGCTAGGGTAATAATATACTCAATGTCATATCTATACTAATATCAATAACTAATATAAACATCTAATACCCAAGATGCTCCTCCCCCAATAACATGCTATTCTAATTTATATTGTATATACAGTAGAGTCTCACTTATCCAACACTCTCTTATCCAACATTCTGGATTATCCAACGCATTTTTGTAGTCCATGTTTTCAATGCGTCGTGATATTTTGGTGCTATATCCGTAAATACAGTAATTACTACATAGCATTACTGCATATTGAACTACTTTTTCTGTCAAATGATGTTTTGGTGCTTAATTTGTAAAATCATCAACTAATTTGATGTTTAATAGGCTTTTCCATAATGCCTCCTTATTATCCAACAGCGCAGGCTGGAAAGCAAGCCAGCTGCAATTAACTGCAATGAATCACTCTGACCAGGAGGTCACGAGTTCGAGGCCGGCTCGGAGCCTGTTTATTTGTCTTTGTTCTATGTTAAAAGGCATTGAATGTTTGCCTATATGTGTCATGTGATCCGCCCTGAGTCCCCTTCGGGGTGAGAAGGAAGGGCGGAATATAAATGCTGTAAATAAATAATAAATATCAACAAATCACTCTGACCAGGAGGTCATGAGTTCAAGGCCTGCCCGGAAAAATGCTGTAAATAAATAAATAAATATTCGCTGGCCCATTTGTGTTGGATAAGTGACTCTACTCTGTGTGTGTGTGTGTGTGTGTGTGTGTGTGTGTGTGTGTGTGTATGTGTGTGTGTGTGTGTGTGTGTGTATGTGTATATATATATATATATATATATATATATAATTTAATATATAATTATAACATATTGCATATACATATAATGTTCATAATATTATATTGTAATACGATATACTAATAATAAAATATAATATTAAATATGTATTACATTTTGCATGTAATACTACTACTAATATTACCATATATTCATATAGTACAATATAGTTATTTACTGCCAGTATTGTACTATGGTAATAATATAATATTGTATGTAAATTTATTTTGTAAGCTGTTCACCTTGGGGGTGAGAAGGGCAGCATATACATCTAGCAAATAAATAAATAATGCAAGATAATACTAACAATGATACAATATAATAATATGAATTACATATTATATATTAAATGTAATATTGCTAATAATGTTTCTGTATAGTGGTATAATGCAATGTAGTAATATATAATGCTAATATTGTGCGATGCTAATGATACAGTGTATGTAATACACCTATCTGTATTTTATGATGTGTTTTATGAATACTGATGTAAGTTAATGATGATTTATATTGCACTGTATGGTTTTTTATATATGCGTCTTATTGTTAAGCCGCCCTGAGTCCCCTGTTGGGTGAGAAGGGCGGGATATAAATAATGTAATGAATAAAAATGTAAATATCACTTGTAAGCCGCTCTGAGTCCCCTTTTAAGGGGAGAAAGGGCGGGATATAAATATTGTAATAAATAAATAAATATGTAAATATAACTCATAAGCCGCTCTGAGTCCCCTTTTAAGGGGAGAGAGGGCGGGATATAAATATTGTAATAAATAAATATGTAAATATAACTCATAAGCCGCTCTGAGTCCCCTTTTAAGGGGAGAGAGGGCCGGATATAAATGTAATAAATTAATAAATACATAAATCTCCTTTTCCCAGGCTTCAAATTCATCATATGGGGTCCCCCCATGCCTGGCTATGCAGAAGAGGCTGTATCCCATAGGCCTGCTTTTAGGTTAAGATTCTGCCAGGCATCTTATTAAATATGGAGGGTCCCTCACCTTGCGTTAACCAAAGGGGTTCCCACCTGCTAGGTTTGGCTGTAAACGCAGCGGGTCCCTCAGAAGCCTGGTTTAAAATTAATTGCAAACCTCCTTTAACGAGGGTTTGCCTTACAAATAGAGTTTTCCACGTGGAAAGGTTGGCATTAAAAGGGGGTCCACGTATACCTTGAATGGATTTGGACTGAACACACCTATCTGTATTTTATAATGTGTTTTATGAATACTGATGTAAGTTAATGATGATTTATATTGCAGTGTATGTTTTTTTATATATGCGTCTTACTGTTAAGCCGCCCTGAGTCCCCTGTTGGGTGAGAAGGGCAGGATATAAATATTGTAATAAATAAATATGTAAATATAACTAGTAAGCCGCTCTGAGTCCCCTTTTAAGGGGAGAGAGGGCAGGATATAAATATTGTAATAAATAAATATGTAAATATAACTAGTAAGCCGCTCTGAGTCCCCTTTTAAGGGGAGAGAGGGCGGGATATAAATATTGTAATAAATAAATATGTAAATATCACTTGTAAGCCGCTCTGAGTCCCCTTTTAAGGGGAGAGAGGGCGGGATATAAATATTGTAATAAATCAATATGTAAATATCACTTGTAAGCCGCTCTGAGTCCCCTTTTAAGGGGAGAGAGGGCCGGATATAAATATTGTAATAAATAAATAAATAAATACAAAAATCTCCTTTTCCCAGGCCTCAAGTTAATAATCTGGGGTCCCCCCATGCCTGGCTATGCAGAATAGGCTGTAGCCCATAGGCCTGCTTTTAGGTTAAGATTCTGCCAGGCATCTTATTAAATAGGGAGGGTCCCTTGCCTTACGTTAACCAAAGGGGTTCCCACCTGCTAGGTTTGGCTTTAAACGCAGCGGGTCCCTCAGAAGCCTGGTTTTAAACTAATTGCAAACCTCCTTTAACGAGGGTTTGCCTTACAAATGGAGTTTTCCACGTGCCAGGAATAAATACCACGTGCCAGGCCCTTTAAAAGGGGGTCCAACCTTGAATGGATTCTCTTTGCAAGCGCTTGGCCGGAAGCCCCAAACTGCCGGAGTGGGAGTCCCCAATCTATTGGGGAAGAGTCCCCGTGGGCACCAGCTGTACATGTGTATGTGTTTGTGTGTGTCATGTGTGTTTGTGTGTGTCGTGTGTGCAAGGCAGCCGTGGAGGCTGGAAGGAGTGTCTCACCTGGCTTAAGGGCTCCGCTGTAGAATCTCCTTCCCGGAATCTTCTTTTTACCTGTGTTGCAGATCCTTCCCAGACAGGAAGGATCCCTCTCGGCCGATGGGAGACGGTGTCCGGCAGGAGCCCTCCGGGAGTCCAGGCACATGGAACGGGAGAGAAAACAGTGCGTCTATACCTGACTTTTCATGAAAACAGCCTAAGATATCTCCCCATGGCTGGCCTCACGGGTTAAAAGAAGCAAGGAAATCCCCACATCTGGCCTTAAAGGTTAAAAAAACCAGGGATTTCCCCACGTAAGGGACTTAAAGGTTAAAATAACCAGGGATCTCCCCACGTAAGGGATTTAACGGTTAAAATAACCAGGGATCTCCCCACATAAGGGATTTAACGGTTAAAATAACCAGGGATCTCCCCACATAAGGGACTTAACGGTTAAAATAACCAGGGATCTCCCCACGTAAGGGACTTAACAGTTAAAATAACCAGGGATCTCCCCACGTAAGGGATTTAACGGTTAAAAAAACCAGGGATCTCCATATTGCCTGGTGTTACGTTAAATAGGAGATCTCTATAGGGCAGGCCGCCTTGGTTTAACAGATCTCTATAGGGCAGGCCGCGTTAGTTTCTGGATAGGAGATCTCTATACGCCTAACTTTAAGAATAGAGGATCCCCTTTAACCAGGCTTTAATTAGGAATAGTGGTCCCCTGGGTGTGTGGCCTTACATAAATAAAAGGGGGTCCTACATAATAACAACAACAACAACAATAATAATAATTTTATCTGCTTCCTGGTATTTCTTTTTCCTGGAATCAATAATAATAACAATAATAATAATAATAATAATAATAATAATAATAATAATTTTATCTGCTTCCTGGTATTTCTTTTTCCAGGTGCCTGTAATCAATAATAAAAATAATAATTTTATCTGCTTCCTGGTATTTCTTTTTCCAGGTGCCTCGAATCAATAATAATAATAATAATAATAATTTTATTTTTGTACCCTGCCACCGTCTCCCCAGAGGGACTCGGGGCGGCTCACTGATATAAAACCAGCCTACCATGCTATCAAATACAAACAATTAAATTTAAAAGGAATTAACAAAAATCACAATCATGATGCCTATGTTTGCAGTAAAAAAAAAGGTTCGCCACGTGCTAGGCGTTGGCATGAGGCACACGGCTCTGGTCTCCCCTTGAGTGTGGCCTCGAAGCTCCGCCCGGGGAGGGAGGGGGCGTCCGTTGGCCCTGGACGGATGATATACAAGCGGCAGGGTCCATGGGTTGGGGGAGAGCAAGGGGCCCAGACCTGGCACCGTGGGGAACACACTAAGGACCAAGAGGCTGCTCTCAGGACACCTTAGGGGCCTTTTGCAATGTCCTTCCATGGGGGCCCTTTTATGGGGGGCCAGGAGGCCCCCTCCCTTCCCAGCTTGGTTCTTGCCATCAGGCAGAACACAGTCCTATTTAAAAGGCCAGGGTACCCTATTTAGAATGGTGTTAGTAGGATGTTAGTAAGTGAGTTAAGGTATTAATATTTTTATTTCTAAGTTGCAAGGACATCTTAAAATGCCCGTAACGTGTGCTGCCCCCCGCGATGCCAGGGCGGGCCCCCCGCTGACCCCCAAGCTGTGACCCCTACGGCCCGTATAGGAAGACCCATCATCTGCCTAGAACAAAGGGAGGACCCGTCCGTTCCCGAGTGGGACTTCTTCGATGCCACACGCGAGGGGAACCGTGTGCAAAGGTAACCCTTTTTTTAATGCAAAGATAGACATTAAATGCCTACCCTTACACCAATTACCCTGAAAACGACCTTTTTTGGGAGGCAGGCGGTGTCCTTGCGAGGGTGTCTTCAAGCATCTTCCGTCCTCTGTCTCTTGACCTTTTGTTTCTTTCTTCACGTTGACTTGAATTCAGCGCTGGGAGAAGAGTGAGTGGGAAGAAAGCATTCAGAAAAAAAAACAGGCATTGCCTTCTATCTATTTTTCAAGGCCAGGAAGGCAGTTCCCATCTTGTCTCCTGTACCTGTAACATGCTATGCTAATAATATAATATGTATTATGTATATATAGTATATCGTATATAATATACAATATAATAGAAAATGATATATAATAATATATTGAATATACATACAATATATTATATTATTATATTATATTATTATTATATTATAATATATTATATTATTATTAATATAATTATTATATTATATTAATATAATATATTGAATATACATACGATATTATATTATTGTATTATATTATTAATAATAATATATTAACATATATATATAACAATATATTAATTATGTTATGTATTACCTGTAATATTTCTAATAACATTACAGTATGATGGTATAGTACAATATATATATAATGCTATTATTGTGAATGCTAATACTTTGTATGTACATATAAAATTATATATAATATATAATCAATATCATTATATTGTGTTATTATTATATTTTATTACATTACAATATTACTACCAATATATGTATATACATTAAATTATATTATTATAAATTACATTGTCCATTATATACAAAATAATACATATATATATATATATATATATATAATTTTCAGCATAGCATGTTATGGGTCTTAAGGCTGGAAATAAATCAGATTGGTAAAAAAATGCAATTATTATTCTACTCCTTTCCTCTAGAAAGCTGTCTGAATTTTCAAAAATGTTGCCATGTGTTGTCAAAGGCTTTCATGGGTTGTGAGTTTCTGGGCTGCCACCTCAAAAAGCAGGGCCAGCTAACACCTCCAAACACAGGATTCCCCCAGGCAGGAAGCAGCCAGGCCTTGAAACTGCAGGCCATTCAATGCTAATCAAGGTGGCCAATAACAGCATTCACATTTGCCTGCAACAGACAAGGGTTCTTTCTCCCACCCTGGAAATTTCGCAGATATATAAAAGCCTCACCACTCCCTTAGTTTCCAGCCATAGATGTGGGCGAAACGTCAGGAGAGAATGCTTCTGGAACAGCCCGGAAAACTCACAACAACCCAAAAATTAAGCCTTTTTTTTCTTCTCTGGAAAAGACCTTGTAGTTTTTTTGTTTGATATAATATATATTATATATTAATATAGTACAATGTAAGAAATAATGGGTTTCCAGAAGCATTCTCTCCTGACGTTTCACCCACATCTCTGGCAGGCATCCTCAGAGGTTGTGAGGTCTGTTGGAAACGAGGCAAGTGGAATATATATATATATATAAAAGCCTCACCACTCCCTTATAGTTTCCAGCAATCTATGGTTTCCTGCCATAGGTGTGGGTGAAACGTCAGGAGAGAATGCTTCTGGGGCATAGCCATACAGCCCGGAAAACTCACAACAACCCAAAATTTTAGCCTTTTTCTTCTTCTCTGGAAAAGACCTTGTAATTATTATTTTTTTTGGTTTGATATAATAAAATATTAATACATAAAATAGAAGTGAAAAGAAAAGATCTGGATAAGAAATAAATCAGATTATAATGAATAAAAAAGAACAATATTCACCTGGTCCCTTCAGAAAAAGCTGTGGAAATTTTCAAAAATTTTGCCTTTATTTCTTCCGTCCGTTTCACAAGGCTTTGCCATTTCTGAGGGAATAAGAAGAAGCGATTAAGGAAAAGCCTATTAAACATTAAATTAGGTTATGATTTTACAAATTAAGCACCAAAACATCATGTTATACAACAAACTTGACAGAAAAAGTAGTTCAATAGGCAGTAATACTATGCAGTAATTACTATATTTAAGAATTTAGCACCAAAATATCACAATGCATTGAAAACATTGACTACAAAAATGCGTTGGATAATCCAGAACGTTGGATAAGCGAGTGTTGGATAAGTGGGACTCTACTGTAGTTCAATGTGCTATGTAGTAATTACTTTATTTGCGAATTTAGCACCAAAATATCACAATGCATTGAAAACATTGACTACAAAAATGCGTTGGATAATCCAGAACGTTGGACAAGCGAGTGTTGGATAAGTGAGACTCTACTGTATTTGTAAATATTTTTTCCGAATATTTTCCTTATTTTTGGCAAATATTTCCACAAATATTTTTATGATTTTTGGGGTGAATATTTTGTGAGTATTTTATTTCAATGTTTGTGAATGTTTTCATGATTGTTTTTTTGTGAATGCATTTGTGAATATTTTTTATGAATATTTTTCCCCAAATACTTTGCTTATTTTTGGCAAATGTTTCTGCTAATATTTTTTTATTTTAATATTAATATTTTAATGATTTTGTAAATATTTCAGTGAACATTTTTTCCCCTGAATATTTAACTGTACAGTAGAGTCTCGCTTATCCAAGTTTCTGGATTATCCAACCCATTTTTGTTTTCAATATAACGTGATATTTTGGTGCTAAATTCGTAAATACAGTAATTGCAACATAACATTACTGTGTATTGAACTACTTTTTCTGTCAAATTTGTTGTAAAACATGATGTTTTGGTGCTTAATTGGTAAAATCATAACCTAATTTGATATTTAATAGGCTTTTCCTTAATCCCTCCTTATTATCCAAGATATTCGCTTATCCAAGCTTTAGCTTGGAGAAATGAGACTCTACTGTATTTTCTATTTCAAGGCTTTGTGACTTGAGGCGATTTGAGGCAAAAAATAATGAAATATTAATAAATAAAATAGTTTTCTTTCTTTCTGTTTCACAAAGCCTTTATGCACCCTTATCTTGTGCTATTTGAGGCCATTTTTAATAAAATTAAGATAAGACTAATATATAAAATAGGCATTTTCCTCTTTGTATTTCAATTTTGAGGAGATTCCTGAGGTAAAGAATCCCCAAAATAACAAGGAAAGCGACATAAAATGAAGTGGGATTGGAAGGGAAGCCTTTCCTGAGGTAAAAGTGATTCCCAAAAGGAAAGGCGTCTCTTTAAACTCCAGATTAATTTCAAAGGAAGTCAAATGAACCAGGTGAGCCTGTAAAAAGGGGCCCTTATTCACCTGCTTCAGAAACGGAGCCTGGCTGTGAGTGGCCTGAGGAGAGCCGCTGCCCTTTCTTTCTTTCTTTCTTTCTTTCTTTCTTTCTTTCTTTCTTTCTTTCTTTCTTTCTTCCGACCCAGGCCTTCAGAATGGCTCCCAGGCCCAGCTGCCTTCTCTCTCGGCGTCCCGAGATCGTCTGAGGTAAATGTGACAAATAACAGCCAAGAAGAAGCCCCGCCTCCAAAACGGCCGTTTTTTTTTGGCCTTGGTCCCACCCCTTCGCCATGTGTCGCCGCCCGATTGGACGATTCTCCAGCTCGCCAATTTGGGCGCGAAAACAGGGTGCTGCTTGACGCATGCGCACTCCGTTGTGATTTAAAATATAGGTTAACCTCCCAATCCGGCCGCCTTTTTGGCCTTGGTCCCACCCCTTCGCCATGTGTCGCCGCCCGATTGGACGATTCTCCAGCTCGCCAATATGGGCGCGAAAACAGGGCGCTCCTCGACGCATGCGCACTCCGTTGTGATTTAAAATATATGTTAGCCTCCCAATCCGGCCGCCTTTTTGGCCTTGGTCCCACCCCTTCGACATGTGGCGCCGCCCGATTGGACAAATCAACCGCACGTCACGGGCTCAGACAGGTCAATTTGGGCGGGAAAGAGATAATAATTGGTTTCCAGAAGCATTCTCTCCTGACGTTTCGCCCACATCTCTTACGCAACTAATCATTTAGCACGGGTATGGGACATAATACGAATAATATAACATACTAGGGGTGTATTATAGATATCGTGGTATATGATTAATATAGTACAATGTAAGAAATAATAATTGGTTTCCAGAAGCATTCTCTCCTGACGTTTCGCCCACATCTCTTACGCAACTAATCATTTAGCACGGGTATGGGACATAATACGAATAATATAACATACTAGGGGTGTATTATAGATATCGTGGTATATGATTAATATAGTACAATGTAAGAAATAATAATTGGTTTCCAGAAGCATTCTCTCCTGACGTTTCGCCCACATCTCTTACGCAACTAATCATTTAGCACGGGTATGGGACATAATACTAATAATATAACATACTAGGGGTGCATTATAGATATCGTGGTATATGATTAATATAGTACAATCTAAGAAATAATAATTGGTTTCCAGAAGCATTCTCTCCTGACGTTTCGCCCACATCTCTTACGCAACTAATCATTTAGCACGGGTATGGGACATAATACTAATAATATAACATACTAGGGGTGCATTATAGATATCATGGTATATGATTAATATAGTACAATCTAAGAAATAATAATTGGTTTCCAGAAGCATTCTCTCCTGACGTTTCGCCCACATCTCTTACGCATCTTATCATTTAGCACGGGTATGGGACATAATACTAATAATATAACATGCTAGTGGTGTATTATAAATATCGTGGTATATGATTAATATAGTACAATCTAAGAAATAATAATTGGTTTCCAGAAGCATTCTCTCCTGACGTTTCGCCCACATCTCTTACGCAACTAATCATTTAGCACGGGTATGGGACATAATACTAATAATATAACATACTAGGGGTGCATTATAGATATCATGGTATATGATTAATATAGTACAATCTAAGAAATAATAATTGGTTTCCAGAAGCATTCTCTCCTGACGTTTCGCCCACATCTCTTACGCAACTAATCATTTAGCACGGGTATGGGACATAATACTAATAATATAACATACTAGGGGTGCATTATAGATATCATGGTATATGATTAATATAGTACAATCTAAGAAATAATAATTGGTTTCCAGAAGCATTCTCTCCTGACGTTTCGCCCACATCTCTTACGCATCTTATCATTTAGCACGGGTATGGGACATAATACTAATAATATAACATGCTAGTGGTGTATTATAAATATCGTGGTATATGATTAATATAGTACAATCTAAGAAATAATAATTGGTTTCCAGAAGCATTCTCTCCTGACGTTTCGCCCACATCTCTTACGCAACTAATCATTTAGCACGGGTATGGGACATAATACTAATAATATAACATACTAGGGGTGCATTATAGATATCATGGTATATGATTAATATAGTACAATCTAAGAAATAATAATTGGTTTCCAGAAGCATTCTCTCCTGACGTTTCGCCCACATCTCTTACGCAACTTATCATTTAGCACGGGTATGGGACAGAATACTAATAATATAACATGCTAGTGGTGTATTATAAATATCGTAGTATATGATTAATATAGTACAATCTAAGAAATAATAATTGGTTTCCAGAAGCATTCTCTCCTGACGTTTCGCCCACATCTCTTACGCAACTAATCATTTAGCACGGGTATGGGACATAATACTAATAATATAACATACTAGGGGTGCATTTTAGATATCGTGGTATATGATTAATATAGTACAATGTAAGAAATAATAATTGGTTTCCAGAAGCATTCTCTCCTGACGTTTCGCCCACATCTCTTACGCAACTTATCATTTAGCACTGGTATGTGACATAATACTAATAATATAACATGCTAGTGGTGTATTATAAATATCGTGGTATATGATTAATATAGTACAATGTAAGAAATAATAATTGGTTTACAGAAGCATTCTCTCCTGACGTTTCGCCCACATCTCTTACGCAACTTATCATTTAGCACGGGTATGGGACATAATACTAATAATATAACATACTAGGGGTGCATTATAGATATCGTGGTATATGATTAATATTGTACAATGTAAGAAATAATAATTGGTTTCCAGAAGCATTCTCTCCTGACGTTTCGCCCACATCTCTTACGCAACTTATCATTTAGCACGGGTATGTGACATAATACTAATAATATAACATACTAGGGGTGCATTATAGATATCGTGGTATATGATTAATATAGTACAATGTAAGAAATAATAATTGGTTTCCAGAAGCATTCTCTCCTGACGTTTCGCCCACATCTCTTACGCAACTAATCATTTAGCACGGGTATGTGACATAATACTAATAATATAACATACTAGGGGTGCATTATAGATATCGTGGTATATGATTAATATAGTACAATCTAAGAAATAATAATTGGTTTCCAGAAGCATTCTCTCCTGACGTTTCGCCCACATCTCTTACGCAACTTATCATTTAGCACTGGTATGTGACATAATACTAATAATATAACATACTAGGGGTGCATTATAGATATCGTGGTATATGATTAATATAGTACAATGTAAGAAATAATAATTGGTTTCCAGAAGCATTCTCTCCTGACGTTTCGCCCACATCTCTTACGCAACTAATCATTTAGCACGGGTATGGGACATAATACTAATAATATAACATACTAGGGGTGCATTATAGATATCGTGGTATATGATTAATATAGTACAATCTAAGAAATAATAATTGGTTTCCAGAAGCATTCTCTCCTGACGTTTCGCCCACATCTCTTACGCAACTTATCATTTACAACTGGTATGTGACATAATACTAATAATATAACATACTAGGGGTGCATTATAGATATCGTGGTATATGATTAATATTGTACAATGTAAGAAATAATAATTGGTTTCCAGAAGCATTCTCTCCTGACGTTTCGCCCACATCTCTTACGCAACTTATCATTTAGCACTGGTATGTGACATAATACTAATAATATAACATACTAGGGGTGCATTATACATATCGTGTTATATGATTAATATAGTACAATGTAAGAAATAATAATTGGTTTCCAGAAGCATACTCTCCTGACGTTTCGCCCACATCTCTTACGCAACTAATGATTTAGCACTGGTATGTGACATAATACTAATAATATAACATACTAGGGGTGCATTTTAGATATCGTGGTATATGATTAATATAGTACAATGTAAGAAATAATAATTGGTTTCCAGAAGCATTCTCTCCTGACGTTTCGCCCACATCTCTTACGCAACTTATCATTTAGCACGGGTATGGGACATAATACTAATAATATAACATACTAGGGGTGCATTATAGATATCGTGGTATATGATTAATATAGTACAATCTAAGAAATAATAATTGGTTTCCAGAAGCATTCTCTCCTGACGTTTCGCCCACATCTCTTACGCAACTAATCATTTAGCACGGGTATGGGACATAATACTAATAATATAACATACTAGGGGTGCATTATAGATATCATGGTATATGATTAATATAGTACAATGTAAGAAATAATAATTGGTTTCCAGAAGCATTCTCTCCTGACGTTTCGCCCACATCTCTTATGCAACTAATCATTTAGCACGGGTATGGGACATAATACTAATAATATAACATGCTAGTGGTGTATTATAAATATCGTGGTATATGATTAATATAGTACTATCTAAGAAATAATAATTGGTTTCCAGAAGCATTCTCTCCTGACGTTTCGCCCACATCTCTTACGCAACTTATCATTTAGCACTGGTATGTGACATAATACTAATAATATAACATACTAGGGGTGTATTATAGATATCGTGGTATATGATTAATATAGTACAATCTAAGAAATAATAATTGGTTTCCAGAAGCATTCTCTCCTGACGTTTCGCCCACATCTCTTACGCAACTTATGATGGTTGCACGGTGTTATGGGCCCGGGCCATCCCGGCGCAACATGCTCTCAAGCACACGCAATAGCTCGTTACTAATCAGCCAGCGGAGCCCCGGTGGCGCAGTGCGTTCAAGCGCGGAGCTGCCAAACTTGCAGACCGAAAGGCCCCGGGTTCAAATCCCGCTGTTAGCCCCAGCTCCTGCCAACCTAGCAGTTCAAAAACGTGCCAATGTGAGTAGATCAATAGGTACTGCTCTGGCAGGAAGGGAACGGTGCTCCATGCAGTCATGCCAGTGGCCACATGACCTCGGAGGTGTCTACGGACAACGCCGGCTCTTGGGCTTAGAAATGGAGATGAGCCCCAACCCCCAGAGTGTGAGTAGAGCAATAGGTACTGCTCTGGCAGGAAGGGAACGGTGCTCCATGCAGTCATGCCAGTGGCCACATGACCTCGGAGGTGTCTACGGACAACGCCGGCTCTTGGGCTTAGAAATGGAGATGAGCCCCAACCCCCAGAGGGTGAGTAGAGCAATAGGTACTGCTCCGGCAGGAAGGGAACGGTGCTCCATGCAGTCATGCCAGTGGCCACATGACCTCGGAGGTGTCTACGGACAACGCCGGCTCTTGGGCTTAGAAATGGAGATGAGCCCCAACCCCCAGAGTGTGAGTAGATCAATAGGTACCGCTCTGGCAGGAAGGTAACCCTGGCGCTCCATGCAGTCATGCCAGTGGCCACATGACCTCGGAGGTGTCTACGGACAACGCCGGCTCTTGGGCTTAGAAATGGAGGTGAGCCCCAACCCCCAGAGGGTGAGTAGAGCAATAGGTACTGCTCCGGCAGGAAGGGAACGGTGCTCCATGCAGTCATGCCAGTGGCCACATGACCTCGGAGGTGTCTACGGACAACGCCGGCTCTTGGGCTTAGAAATGGAGATGAGCCCCAACCCCCAGAGTGTGAGTAGATCAATAGGTACCGCTCTGGCAGGAAGGTAACCCTGGCGCTCCATGCAGTCATGCCAGTGGCCACATGACCTCAGAGGTGTCTACGGACAACGCCGGCTCTTGGGCTTAGAAATGGAGGTGAGCCCCAGCCCCCAGAGGGTGAGTAGAGCAATAGGTACTGCTCCGGCAGGAAGGGAACGGTGCTCCATGCAGTCATGCCAGTGGCCACATGACCTCGGAGGTGTCTACGGACAACGCCGGCTCTTGGGCTTAGAAATGGAGGTGAGCCCCAGCCCCCAGAGGGTGAGTAGAGCAATAGGTACTGCTCCGGCAGGAAGGGAACGGTGCTCCATGCAGTCATGCCAGTGGCCACATGACCTCGGAGGTGTCTACGGACAACGCCGGCTCTTGGGCTTAGAAATGGAGATGAGCCCCAACCCCCAGAGTGTGAGTAGAGCAATAGGTACTGCTCTGGCAGGAAGGGAACGGTGCTCCATGCAGTCATGCCAGTGGCCACATGACCTCGGAGGTGTCTACGGACAACGCCGGCTCTTGGGCTTAGAAATGGAGATGAGCCCCAACCCCCAGAGGGTGAGTAGAGCAATAGGTACAGCTCCGGCAGGAAGGGAACGGTGCTCCATGCAGTCATGCCAGTGGCCACATGACCTCGGAGGTGTCTACGGACAACGCCGGCTCTTGGGCTTAGAAATGGAGATGAGCCCCAACCCCCAGAGGGTGAGTAGATCAATAGGTACTGCTCCGGCAGGAAGGGAACGGTGCTCCATGCAGTCATGCCAGTGGCCACATGACCTCGGAGGTGTCTACGGACAACGCCGGCTCTTGGGCTTAGAAATGGAGGTGAGCCCCAACCCCCAGAGTGTGAGTAGATCAATAGGTACCGCTCTGGCAGGAAGGTAACCCTGGCGCTCCATGCAGTCATGCCAGTGGCCACATGACCTCGGAGGTGTCTACGGACAACGCCGGCTCTTGGGCTTAGAAATGGAGATGAGCCCCAACCCCCAGAGTGTGAGTAGATCAATAGGTACCGCTCTGGCAGGAAGGTAACCCTGGCGCTCCATGCAGTCATGCCAGTGGCCACATGACCTCAGAGGTGTCTACGGACAACGCCGGCTCTTGGGCTTAGAAATGGAGGTGAGCCCCAGCCCCCAGAGGGTGAGTAGAGCAATAGGTACTGCTCCGGCAGGAAGGGAACGGTGCTCCATGCAGTCATGCCAGTGGCCACATGACCTCGGAGGTGTCTACGGACAACGCCGGCTCTTGGGCTTAGAAATGGAGATGAGCCCCAACCCCCAGAGTGTGAGTAGATCAATAGGTACCGCTCTGGCAGGAAGGTAACCCTGGCGCTCCATGCAGTCATGCCAGTGGCCACATGACCTCAGAGGTGTCTACGGACAACGCCGGCTCTTGGGCTTAGAAATGGAGGTGAGCCCCAGCCCCCAGAGGGTGAGTAGAGCAATAGGTACTGCTCCGGCAGGAAGGGAACGGTGCTCCATGCAGTCATGCCAGTGGCCACATGACCTCGGAGGTGTCTACGGACAACGCCGGCTCTTGGGCTTAGAAATGGAGGTGAGCCCCAGCCCCCAGAGGGTGAGTAGAGCAATAGGTACTGCTCCGGCAGGAAGGGAACGGTGCTCCATGCAGTCATGCCAGTGGCCACATGACCTCGGAGGTGTCTACGGACAACGCCGGCTCTTGGGCTTAGAAATGGAGGTGAGCCCCAGCCCCCAGAGGGTGAGTAGAGCAATAGGTACTGCTCCGGCAGGAAGGGAACGGTGCTCCATGCAGTCATGCCAGTGGCCACATGACCTCGGAGGTGTCTACGGACAACGCCGGCTCTTGGGCTTAGAAATGGAGGTGAGCCCCAACCCCCAGAGTGTGAGTAGATCAATAGGTACCGCTCTGGCAGGAAGGTAACCCTGGCGCTCCATGCAGTCATGCCAGTGGCCACATGACCTCGGAGGTGTCTACGGACAACGCCGGCTCTTGGGCTTAGAAATGGAGATGAGCCCCAACCCCCAGAGTGTGAGTAGATCAATAGGTACTGCTCCGGCAGGAAGGGAACGGTGCTCCATGCAGTCATGCCAGTGGCCACATGACCTCGGAGGTGTCTACGGACAACGCCGGCTCTTGGGCTTAGAAATGGAGGTGAGCCCCAACCCCCAGAGTGTGAGTAGATCAATAGGTACCGCTCTGGCAGGAAGGTAACCCTGGCGCTCCATGCAGTCATGCCAGTGGCCACATGACCTCGGAGGTGTCTACGGACAACGCCGGCTCTTGGGCTTAGAAATGGAGATGAGCCCCAACCCCCAGAGTGTGAGTAGATCAATAGGTACCGCTCTGGCAGGAAGGTAACCCTGGCGCTCCATGCAGTCATGCCAGTGGCCACATGACCTCAGAGGTGTCTACGGACAACGCCGGCTCTTGGGCTTAGAAATGGAGGTGAGCCCCAGCCCCCAGAGGGTGAGTAGAGCAATAGGTACTGCTCCGGCAGGAAGGGAACGGTGCTCCATGCAGTCATGCCAGTGGCCACATGACCTCGGAGGTGTCTACGGACAACGCCGGCTCTTGGGCTTAGAAATGGAGGTGAGCCCCAGCCCCCAGAGGGTGAGTAGAGCAATAGGTACTGCTCCGGCAGGAAGGGAACGGTGCTCCATGCAGTCATGCCAGTGGCCACATGACCTCGGAGGTGTCTACGGACAACGCCGGCTCTTGGGCTTAGAAATGGAGGTGAGCCCCAGCCCCCAGAGGGTGAGTAGAGCAATAGGTACTGCTCCGGCAGGAAGGGAACGGTGCTCCATGCAGTCATGCCAGTGGCCACATGACCTCGGAGGTGTCTACGGACAACGCCGGCTCTTGGGCTTAGAAATGGAGATGAGCCCCAACCCCCAGAGTGTGAGTAGAGCAATAGGTACTGCTCTGGCAGGAAGGGAACGGTGCTCCATGCAGTCATGCCAGTGGCCACATGACCTCGGAGGTGTCTACGGACAACGCCGGCTCTTGGGCTTAGAAATGGAGATGAGCCCCAACCCCCAGAGGGTGAGTAGAGCAATAGGTACAGCTCCGGCAGGAAGGGAACGGTGCTCCATGCAGTCATGCCAGTGGCCACATGACCTCGGAGGTGTCTACGGACAACGCCGGCTCTTGGGCTTAGAAATGGAGATGAGCCCCAACCCCCAGAGGGTGAGTAGATCAATAGGTACTGCTCCGGCAGGAAGGGAACGGTGCTCCATGCAGTCATGCCAGTGGCCACATGACCTCGGAGGTGTCTACGGACAACGCCGGCTCTTGGGCTTAGAAATGGAGGTGAGCCCCAGCCCCCAGAGGGTGAGTAGAGCAATAGGTACTGCTCCGGCAGGAAGGGAACGGTGCTCCATGCAGTCATGCCAGTGGCCACATGACCTCAGAGGTGTCTACGGACAACGCCGGCTCTTGGGCTTAGAAATGGAGGTGAGCCCCAGCCCCCAGAGGGTGAGTAGAGCAATAGGTACTGCTCCGGCAGGAAGGGAACGGTGCTCCATGCAGTCATGCCAGTGGCCACATGACCTCGGAGGTGTCTACGGACAACGCCGGCTCTTGGGCTTAGAAATGGAGGTGAGCCCCAACCCCCAGAATGCGAGTAGAGCAATAGGTACTGCTCTGGCAGGAAGGGAACGGTGCTCCATGCAGTCATGCCAGTGGCCACATGACCTCGGAGGTGTCTACGGACAACGCCGGCTCTTGGGCTTAGAAATGGAGGTGAGCCCCAGCCCCCAGAGGGTGAGTAGAGCAATAGGTACTGCTCCGGCAGGAAGGGAACGGTGCTCCATGCAGTCATGCCAGTGGCCACATGACCTCGGAGGTGTCTACGGACAACGCCGGCTCTTGGGCTTAGAAATGGAGGTGAGCCCCAACCCCCAGAATGCGAGTAGAGCAATAGGTACAGCTCCGGCAGGAAGGGACAACTCCCATCATGCCGGGTTCACCCCCTGAAACTCCAAAGACCCCACGCTTCAAACCACATTGCGTTTTTTGATTGTTTATTTGTTTGTTTGCTTGTTGTTGTTGACTGCTTCTTGACGATGTTCTTGCTTCCACACCAGCGCTCTAGGAAGACAGACACACACTCCTTTTTAATTTGATTAATATTATTTTACATCAATTGGACTAATGATATTTTATATCAATTGGACTATTTTTATAATTAATTTTATAAATATTCTTTTATATCTGATTAACTAATTTTATTGATATTTCATATCAACTGGACTAGGAATATTTTATATCAATTTTATAAGGAGGAGGCCTGCCATAGTTGTGGGTGAAACATCAGGAGAGAATGCTTCTGGGACATGGCCACTCGACTGGACGATTCTCCTGCTCAGGAATTATTTCTAATCATGAAATACACGAATAGTGTATATTATCTGTTGTGGTTTTCCGGCCATGTCCTAGTAGCATTCTCTCCTGACGTTCCGCCCACGTCTGTGGCAGGCAAGCAGGGTTTGCCCATCTGTGGAAGAGGGTCCGGGGAGGGAGAAAGGGCTCTCGCCTGTTGGAGGCCGGAGCGCAGGTTGTGATTAGCATGAATGAATGGCCTGGCAGCTTCAAAGACCGGCTGCTTCCTTGGTTGGGATGCGTTAGCTGGCCCTGATTTGTTTCCTGTCTGGAATTCCCCTGTCTTCTGATTTTAATTTATTAATTTGTTTGCTGTCCTGATTTGAGGGTTTTTAAAACACTGGCAGCCAGATGGTGTTCGTTTTCATGGTACAATACTCAGAAGACGGGGGGATTCCAGACGGGAAACAATCATGGCCAGCTAACGCCTCCCCACAAAGGATTCCCTCAGGCAGGAAGCAGCCAGGCTTTGAAGCCGCAAGGGCAGTAAATGCTAATCACGCTTGCCTCCAACAGACAGGAGTTCTTTCTTCCTCCCACAGATGTGTAATAGACCCCACTTGACTGGCTTCCAACAGACCTCACAACCTCTGAGGATGCCTGCCACAGGTGTGGGCGGAACGTCAGGAGAGAGTGCTTTTTAGAGCAGAGGCTGGATGGCCCTCTGTCGGGAGGGCTTTGATGGTGTCCCAATAATAATAATAATAATAATAATAATAATAATAACAACTTTATTTTTATACCCCGCCTCTATCTCCCCAAAGGGGTCTCAGGGCGGCTTCCATGGGGACAGGCCCGAAAAAAAACAATAGCAATATAGTAGTAGTAGTAATAATAATAATAATAATAAATAAAATAATAATAATATAATAACAATAATATAATAACAATATAATAATAATAATAATAATAACTTTATGTTTATACCCCAAAGGGACTCAGAGCGGCTTCCATGGGGCCAGGCCCGAATAAAAACAATAGCAATATAGTAATAATAATAATAATAATAATAATAATAATAATAACTTTATGTTTATACCCCAAAGGGACTCAGGACAGCTGACAAGGGGCCAGGCCCGAATAAAAACAATAGCAATATAATAATAATAATAATAATAATAATAATAATAATAATAATAATAATAATCGATCAATAGGTTAATCAGAACCAGGTGAGACAAATTATTTGATATTAATGTAATTAATTAAATGACTAGTGTGGGTATTACACTATCAATTGATCAGTCAGATCAATTGGTTTAATTGATTGATCAATTTTATTAATTGGTTGATCGATCAATAATTTAATCAGACGGCAAACAGAAGGTCAGCTGCTGTCGTCCAATCCTTTTTGCCTTGTTTTTATTTATGTTGCACTTTGAAATGGTCATATGACTGGTCAAACAAATAAATTATTATTATTATCAGAACCAGGTGCGTCAAATTAATTAAAATGAACTTATTGTCAGTATCACACCGTCCATTGATTGATCGATTGGTTAATCGGAACCAGACGAGACGAATTAACGGATGTTAACTTTATTCAATGTGATCAATAATCAATTCCTTGTTCTGACAAATGGCACAAAAAAGATAATAATCAATAATTACATTCACGGCGATGAAGCTCAGCCTCCGTCTCTCCCACCCGAGCCCCGGCGCTAACGAGAACGAGACGCCCGTCACGGGTCCGTCCAATTAGGAATAAGGCACAATTTCTGGTTTTCATTCTTCGGTCGGTCAGTCGGTCAGTCGGTCAGTCGGTCGGTCGGTCACATCTTCGATACGGGGAAAACGCCACGGACACCTCATCAAAAACTCCGTCAACCTCCAAAGCCGAAACGAGGCCCGGTCTCCCCACGTTGCGGGACACGGACAGAGGGATTGCGCATCACGACGGGCACGACACACGCCATGGGGAGGCTGCGAGAGGTGGTCCGCCGGGATACGAACGTGGTTTCGGGCCACCACGAACCAGCGCGGAGCCAGAGTGGACAGTCTGGAGTTTGAACTCAGCGCGGCTCTGGATCTTCTCAATGAATTCAAGGAACATTCTCCAACCGGGTAGGACCTCCGGGTGGACAACAACGACGTGACTCTGGATCTTCTCAATGAGCCCAGGGGACATTCTTCAACCCAGGTAGGACTTCCACGTGCAATGGCGCACCATCTGGACAGACCACAACAACGTGACTCTGGGTCTTCTCAATGAACCCAAGGAATGTTCTCTATTCTGGGTAGGGTTTCCGTGTGGACCACCACAACGTGACTCTGGATCTTCTGAATGAATCCAAGGAACGTTCTTCAACCCGGGTAGGACTTCCGTGTGCGATGGTGAGGTGACGGCGCACCATCTCGACAGACCACCACGACGTGACTCTGGGTCTTCTGGACGAACCCAGGCCTGTTCCAGACTCGTCCTGGGAAAGCGTTTCTCCCTCCCCGATAGGGCTTCAACGTGCAACGGCGATGAAACGGCGTGCTGCGCAACGACATGGTTTTTGGATCTTCGGAACGACGCTCAAAAGCGGCTCGAGTTTGAACTCCGCATGCAACAGTGACATGGCGGTGTGATGTCTGGGTCATGGCAGCGTTGTTTTCCGGATCACGACGACGTTGTTTCCCCTCCTTCCATCTGAACGACCCCAAGTCCACACGAAGCGGACTCAAGCTTGAGACCTATAACAAGGAGTTCCAAGTACAATGACAACAGGTTGCCCAGACACAATGACGACGTGCTGTCTGGACCACGACGGGTCATTCAATCATCTACGGGTGTGAAACCCGGAACATTTCAGCCCAAACACAACGGCGACATGCTGTCCGGACCATGATGGGTCATCCAGTCCTTCCATCTGAACGATCCTGAATCTGCATGAAGCAGACGCGAGCTCGAAACCCAGAACGAAGACTTCCAAGTACAGTGACGACAGGGCAGCATGTTGTCAGGACCGCAACGGGTCGTCCCACCATCTACAGGTGCGGAAACCCAGAACGTTCCAGCACAGATACAACGGCGACATGCTGTCCGGACCATGACAGGTTGTTTGTTTACGGGAATCCTGGAACAGATACAGTGGTGACATGCTGTCCGGACCACAACGGGTCGTCCAATCGGTTACAGGTGTGGAAACCCGGAACATTTCATCCCAGACACAACGGCAACATGCTGTCCGGACCATGACGGGTCGTCTGTTTACGGGAATCCTAGAGCGTTTCATCCCCAATACAATTGCAACATACTGTCCGGACCACAAGGGGTCTTCCCTCCGAACGAGACCACGACCGCGACACGAACCGTAATAACACGCATTTCCCCTGCACCATCCGTAACAATATTTGCTGCTGGCGACGTGCGGACGGCCGGCCCGGATGCGCCCCAAGCAGGCCCGGATTGCGGGAGGAGGAGGAGGAAGTGCATAGATGCGGGAGCGGGCCTGCCTGGGGGTCGGGGTCGGCGCGAGCGGAGGTCGTCCACGTACAGCAAAGTGCCCGGTGCCCAGCCCTTGTGGTGTGGATGGTCATGCAAATGCCCGGACCTTGGATAGAAAATCCTGATAGGTGTGTCGTGTATTGCTTAACGGGTTATTGTTATTATCATAAATATATGTATATATCTATATATATCTCTATGCATTATATATATATAATATCTTATGTATATACCTCTAAATATCTGGTTATAAAAGCGCACAGTATTGCATCATCACTCCGGGTCGGGTGCAGGGGGGGGAGGGGGGAGGGGGGAGGGGGAGGGGGGAGGGGTCGGGGGTCGGGGGTCGGCGGGAGGGAGGGAGGGGGAGGGGGGAGTCTCCATGCACGTCGGACATGCGTCGAAAGGGTAGCACTTCCACCATGCGGGCGGCCCGGAGATCCGCCCCGAGGAGGCCATGCTATCTGCAGAGAAGCCGAGATAGCGAGGGCGAGATGAGTGTCTGTCTGTCTGTCCGAGAAGACGGCGGCCGAGCGCCCGGTTTTCCCTCCCGCCGCGGTCCGGCCGTTGTCGTTGTCGACAGGTCTGGTCGCGAGGAACGCCGTCCCTGTCCCGCCGGCTGCGGCTCCTACTTCATCCCGCTCCGCAGCACCTGGTTGGCGGCGATGAGCATGACGCTGATGATGAACGCAATGGCGAAGGCGCAGATGAGGCTCTTCCGGACGCAGGTCTGCCGGATCTGCTGGTTCGAGCAGGCTGGAAGAAGGGCGGGAGGAAGAGGAAGCACATTAAAAGATACCCGGGTGGGTCAAAACACAATGCTACCGGACTGTCCATGCACGTTCCCTGCTCTTTGAAGCCAACAGTTGAGGGAGTGTTTCCTGTTTGAGCTATTTATTTATTTACTTATAGTTCTTACTCTTATAAACCTGTGGCGCCTGAGAAAGGTAAAACCAATGCCGGAAAGGCAGAAAGATATGGCGTCGTACATTAGTTAAGTTTGAGCTATTTATTTATTTACTTATAGTTCTTACTCTTATAAACCTGTGGCGCCTGAGAAAGGTAAAACCAATGACGGAAAGCCAGAAAGATATGGCGTCGTAAATTAGTTAAGTTTGAGCTATTTATTTATTTACTTATAGTTCTTACTCTTATAAACCTGTGGCGCCTGAGAAAGGTAAAACCAATGCCGGAAAGCCAGAAAGATATGGCGTCGTAAATTAGTTAAGTTTGAGCTATTTATTTATTTACTTATAGTTCTTACTCTTATACACCTGTGGCGCCTGAGAAAGGTAAAACCAATGACGGAAAGCCAGAAAGATATGGCGTCGTAAGTTAGTTAAGTTTGGGCTATTTATTTATTTACTTATAGTTCTTACTCTTATAAACCTGTGGCGCCTGAGAAAGGTAAAACCAATGACGAAAAGGCAGAAAGATATGGCGTCGTACATTAGTTAAGTTTGAGCTATTTATTTATTTACTTATAGTTCTTACTCTTATAAACCTGTGGCGCCTGAGAAAGGTAAAACCAATGCCGGAAAGGCAGAAAGATATGGCGTCGTAAATTAGTTAAGTTTGAGCTATTTATTTATTTACTTATAGTTCTTACTCTTATAAACCTGTGGCGCCTGAGAAAGGTAAAACCAATGCCGGAAAGCCAGAAAGATATGGCGTCGTAAATTAGTTAAGTTTGAGCTATTTATTTATTTACTTATAGTTCTTACTCTTATACACCTGTGGCGCCTGAGAAAGGTAAAACCAATGACGGAAAGCCAGAAAGATATGGCGTCGTAAATTAGTTAAGTTTGGGCTATTTATTTATTTACTTATAGTTCTTACTCTTATACACCTGTGGCGCCTGAGAAAGGTAAAACCAATGCCGGAAAGCCAGAAAGATATGGCGTCGTAAATTAGTTAAGTTTGAGCTATTTATTTATTTACTTATAGTTCTTACTCTTATAAACCTGTGGCGCCTGAGAAAGGTAAAACCAATGACGGAAAGCCAGAAAGATATGGCGTCGTAAATTAGTTAAGTTTGAGCTATTTATTTATTTACTTATAGTTCTTACTCTTATAAACCTGTGGCGCCTGAGAAAGGTAAAACCAATGACGGAAGGGCAGAAAGATATGGCGTCGTAAATTAGTTAAGTTTGGGCTATTTATTTATTTACTTATAGTTCTTACTCTTATACACCTGTGGCGCCTGAGAAAGGTAAAACCAATGCCGGAAAGCCAGAAAGATATGGCGTCGTAAATTAGTTAAGTTTGAGCTATTTATTTATTTACTTATAGTTCTTACTCTTATAAACCTGTGGCGCCTGAGAAAGGTAAAACCAATGACGGAAAGCCAGAAAGATATGGCGTCGTAAATTAGTTAAGTTTGAGCTATTTATTTATTTACTTATAGTTCTTACTCTTATAAACCTGTGGCGCCTGAGAAAGGTAAAACCAATGACGGAAAGCCAGAAAGATATGGCGTCGTAAATTAGTTAAGTTTGGGCTATTTATTTATTTACTTATAGTTCTTACTCTTATAAACCTGTGGCGCCTGAGAAAGGTAAAACCAATGCCGGAAAGGCAGAAAGATATGGCGTCGCAAATTAGTTAAGTTTGAGCTATTTATTTATTTACTTATAGTTCTTACTCTTATACACCTGTGGCGCCTGAGAAAGGTAAAACCAATGCCGGAAAGCCAGAAAGATATGGCGTCGTAAATTAGTTAAGTTTGAGCTATTTATTTATTTACTTATAGTTCTTACTCTTATAAACCTGTGGCGCCTGAGAAAGGTAAAACCAATGACGGAAAGCCAGAAAGATATGGCGTCGTAAATTAGTTAAGTTTGGGCTATTTATTTATTTACTTATAGTTCTTACTCTTATAAACCTGTGGCGCCTGAGAAAGGTAAAACCAATGACGGAAGGGCAGAAAGATAGGGCGTCGTACATTAGTTAAGTTTGAGCTATTTATTTATTTACTTATAGTGCTTACTCTCATAAACTTTAGAAACGGAATTTTAGAAGCTCTAATTTTGTAATGAGCTTTGAAACATCAATCACATAGCCCTAATACATGTGTATGTGTATATATATCATCCTTGGCGATTGCCAGAAGCCCGTCGACTTGGCATGCAAAGCAAGGCCTCGGCTTGAATTTATATTCAAAGCACTCGGCGTCCGGAACAGAACGGGTTCTTCCGTAATGGAAACAAAAGACGGGGACGAAAAGTCTGGAACAAACAAACGAGAGACAGGGAAGGAGCAGCCTCCTCGCGGCCCTCGGTTGTTAGACCCCCGCTTACTTTCGACGTCGACGGGGCACTCCTCGGCGTGGCCCATGTGGCTCTCCTCCTCGGTCATGATGATGTTCTCGATGTCCTTCATGGAGAGGTGCTCGCAGAAGGTCTCGTAGAGCAGCCGCTTCAGCTCGTCCACCGTCAGCTTCTGCATGTCGCACTGAGGAGGAGGAGGAGATGATGATGATGATGATGATTATTATTATTATTATTATTATTACGGCAACGAGGGGACCCGACTGGCCTGGTTGGGTGGCATCTCAGTGGCTTCAGGGACCACGCTCAGGGCCTCCCAGATCAAGGCTGTGCTGTGGGTCCGTCTTCCACCAAAAAAGCACCAAGACACGCTGGTAGATTCCAACAGATTTTTATGGTACGGAATACCAGAACCTTCCCTTTGGCCCACTTATATAGGGGCTCTCACATACCAGAGGGTAATTGAAGTTTTATGGCTAGCCTGTTTTATGGCTGGCATCTGTTCTTTGTCAGCTGACCGGAGATGTCAAAATTGGAGAACATGACAGGGCCTTAATATTTTCGAATTTTGGCATCTCCCAAATTATTAGCTTTCATACGTTCCAATTCCATTACAAGCCATATGCATATATATCATGCTCGCGACAGGTTTGAATCCACAGGACAGGGTGAGCTCCCACCGGTCAGCTCTAGCTTGTGGAGGGACGTGAGAGAAGCCTCCCTTCCCAGCAGGATGGCAACACATCCGGGCTACGTTCCTGCTGGGCAACGTCTCTGTAGACAGCCAATTATCTCACCTTCCAGAAGACGGTGTCGAAGTCCGTCCCGTGGAACTTCTCGGGGATCCCGGAGGCGGAAAGCTTGGGCCCCAGGAGCGTCACAAACTCCTCAAAGTCCACCTGCCCGTCCCCTGGCGGAGAAAAAATGGCATTCGCAACCACTAGAAAATCACAACCTCTTTGTACTTTGCATGGCACTTTGGTTTCTCGGTAGTTAGACTATTTATTTGTTTATTTATCGTATGAGAAGCTAACCGAGGGTACAAGCTGTAGCTCTTGAACGGTCCCAGATCTGACTGTGTAAAATAGAGTCTGAGCTCTTAATAGTCCCAGATCTGACCGTGTAAAATGGAGTCTGAGCTCTTAATAGTCCCAGATCTGACCGTGTAAAATAGAGTCTGAGATCTTAATAGTCCTCGATCTGACCGTGTAAAATAGAGTCTGAGATCTTAATAGTCCCAGATCTGACCGTGTAAAATGGAGTCTGCGCCCTGAACAGTCCCAGATCTGATTGCGTAAAATGGAGTCTGAGCTCTTAATAGTCCCAGATCTGACCGTGTAAAATGGAGTCTGAGATCTTAATAGTCCCAGATCTGACCGTGTAAAATGGAGTCTGAGCTCTTAATAGTCCCAGATCTGACCGTGTAAAATAGAGTCTGAGATCTTAATAGTCCTCGATCTGACCGTGTAAAATAGAGTCTGAGATCTTAATAGTCCCAGATCTGACCGTGTAAAATGGAGTCTGCGCCCTGAACAGTCCCAGATCTGATTGCGTAAAATGGAGTCTGAGCTCTTAATAGTCCCAGATCTGACCGTGTAAAATGGAGTCTGAGATCTTAATAGTCCCAGATCTGACCGTGTAAAATGGAGTCTGAGCTCTTAATAGTCCCAGATCTGACAGTGTAAAATAGAGTCTGAGATCTTAATAGTCCCAGATCTGACCGTGTAAAATGGAGTCTGAGCTCTTAATAGTCCCAGATCTGACCGTGTAAAATAGAGTCTGAGATCTTAATAGTCCTCGATCTGACCGTGTAAAATGGAGTCTGAGCTCTGAACAGTCCTAGATCTGACCGTGTAAAATGGAGTCTGAGCTTCTTAATAGTCCTCGATCTGACCGTGTAAAATGGAGTCTGAGCTCTGAACAGTCCTAGATCTGACCGTGTAAAATGGAGTCTGCGCCCTGAACGGTCCCAGAAACAACACAGAGAGCAAACAGGATCACGTGAAGGCCTTACCGTCCATGTCCAGCCTTTGGATGATGACCTCCAGCTCCACCTCGTTGGGCATGTAGCCCAGGGAGCGCATGGCCGTGCCCAGCTCCTGCTTGGAGATGAAGCCGTTGCCGTCCCGGTCGAAGACCTTGAAGGCCTCGCGGATCTCTGCGGGCGGGGAGAAGAAGGACACAATGTAATATTTCGGGCATTTCTATCCCGCCTTTCTCTGGTCGGGCCCAACGCCGTTCAAACAAACTGCATAACATATAAATCGGTCATCAAAACAAGCCATAGGAGAAATACGAATGTTCCTATATCGCATCCTTACACATGAAATACAACACAACTCCCTTACGCGCCTCGAGGGGGAATCTGTTAACCTGGGGAACTCCCTTACACGCCTTGAGTGGGGTCCTGAAGATCGGGACAACCATGGCCCTCCTCCCGTCGTCAGATGGGACTTCCCGAGATGTTCTGAGGTGCCTTCAAGAGATATCCGTCATGGTTTGGGTCCTGAAGATTGGAATGACCATGGCCCTCCTATCATGAGATGGGACTTCCCGAGATGTCCTGAGATGCCTTCAAGAGATATCCATCAGGGTTTGGGTCCTGAAGATCGGACTGACCATGGCCCTCCCGTCGTCAGATGGGACTTCCCGAGATGTTATGAGATGCCTTCAAGAGATATCCATCAGGGTTTGGGTCTTGAAGATCGGAATGACCATGGCCCTCCCGTCATGAGATGGGACTTCCCGAAATGTCCTGAGGTGCCTTCAAGAGATATCCGTCATGGTTTGGGTCCTGAAGATCGGGACAACCATGGCCCTCCCGTCGTCAGATGGGACTTCCCGAGATGTCCTGAGGTGCCTTCAAGAGATATCCGTCATGGTTTGGGTCCTGAAGATCGGAATGACCATGGCCCTCCCGTCATCAGATGGGACTTCCCGAGATGTCCTGATTCCTCTGCTGATTCCTCCTCCAGTTGTCTGATGGGACTTCCCGAGATGTTCTGAGGTGCCTTCAAGAGATATCTGTCATGGTTTGGGTCCTGAAGATCAGGACAACCATGGCCCTCCCGTCGTCAGATGGGACTTCCCGAGATGTCCTGAGGTGCCTTCAAGAGATATCTGTCATGGTTTGGGTCTTGAAGATCGGAATGACCATGGCCCTCCTATCATCAGATGGGACTTCCTGAGATGTCCTGATTCCTCTGCTGATTCCTCCTCCAGTTGTCTGATGGGACTTCCCGAGATGTTCTGAGGTGCCTTCAAGAGATATCTGTCATGGTTTGGGTCCTGAAGATCAGGACAACCATGGCCCTCCCGTCGTCAGATGGGACTTCCCGAGATGTCCTGAGGTGCCTTCAAGAGATATCTGTCATGGTTTGGGTCTTGAAGATCGGAATGACCATGGCCCTCCTATCATCAGATGGGACTTCCTGAGATGTCCTGATTCCTCTGCTGATTCCTCCTCCAGTTGTCTGATGGGACTTCCCGAGATGTTCTGAGGTGCCTTCAAGAGATATCTGTCATGGTTTGGGTCCTGAAGATCAGGACAACCATGGCCCTCCCGTCGTCAGATGGGACTTCCCGAGATGTCCTGAGGTGCCTTCAAGAGATATCTGTCATGGTTTGGGTCTTGAAGATCGGAATGACCATGGCCCTCCTATCATCAGATGGGACTTCCTGAGATGTCCTGATTCCTCTGCTGATTCCTCCTCCAGTTGTCTGATGGGACTTCCCGAGATGTCCTGAGGTGCCTTCAAGAGATATCTGTCATGGTTTGGGTCTTGAAGATCGGAATGACCATGGCCCTCCTATCATCAGATGGGACTTCCTGAGATGTCCTGATTCCTCTGCTGATTCCTCCTCCAGTTGTCTGATGGGACTTCCCGAGATGTTCTGAGGTGCCTTCAAGAGATATCTGTCATGGTTTGGGTCCTGAAGATCAGGACAACCATGGCCCTCCCGTCGTCAGATGGGACTTCCCGAGATGTCCTGAGGTGCCTTCAAGAGATATCTGTCATGGTTTGGGTCTTGAAGATCGGAATGACCATGGCCCTCCTATCATCAGATGGGACTTCCCGAGATGTCCTGATTCCTCTGCTGATTCCTCCTCCAGTTGTCTGATGGGACTTCCCGAGATGTTCTGAGGTGCCTTCAAGAGATATCTGTCATGGTTTGGGTCCTGAAGATCAGGACAACCATGGCCCTCCCGTCGTCAGATGGGACTTCCCGAGATGTCCTGAGGTGCCTTCAAGAGATATCTGTCATGGTTTGGGTCTTGAAGATCGGAATGACCATGGCCCTCCTATCATCAGATGGGACTTCCCGAGATGTCCTGATTCCTCTGCTGATTCCTCCTCCAGTTGTCTGATGGGACTTCCCGAGATGTCCTGAGGTGCCTTCAAGAGATATCTGTCATGGTTTGGGTCTTGAAGATCGGAATGACCATGGCCCTCCTATCATCAGATGGGACTTCCTGAGATGTCCTGATTCCTCTGCTGATTCCTCCTCCAGTTGTCTGATGGGACTTCCCGAGATGTTCTGAGGTGCCTTCAAGAGATATCTGTCATGGTTTGGGTCCTGAAGATCAGGACAACCATGGCCCTCCCGTCATCTGATGGGACTTCCCCAAGATGTTCTGGTGGTTCCTTCAACACTCTTGGATGTCCTTCGTCTGGCTCCGGAGACGTGGATTCGTTCGGAGTTGCCGGGTGTCCCTGAGACGCATCCGATGCCTCCGCTTCTCCGCTGTGGACACTAGAGGCTGCTCACAGACAAGACGCCGGGCCTGGCGGGCCTCTCTCTCTGTTCGAACGAGCAGAAGGAGCGAGCGAGCGAGCGAGCCAGCCAGCCGAAAGAAAGAAAGAGATTCGGTTAACAATCCCTGGGAATCCCCCGACCTCCTCCTCCTCCTCCTCCGCAGAGCCATCCTGCACCAAATGGAAAGGAGAGCAAGTGGAAGGAAGGAAGGAAGGAAGGAAGGAAGGAAGGAAGGAAGGAAGGAAGGAAGGAAGGAAGGAAGGAAGGAAGGAAGGAAGGAAGGAAGGAAGGAGTATCAGGAAGGGACGCTAGTAGAGAGAGTGTAGATAGATACATAGGTAGATAGAAAGAGAGGTATGCCTGATTGATGGATTGATTGATTGACAGATAAATATGAGATAGATAGAGCAGATCCATCTTATAGAACCATGTCTATCTCTCATAAAGTTCCGGACTAAAACCCAAAGCGGATCCACCTTATAGGACTGTGTATATCTCCCATAAGACACATCCGCTTGGGTTTTAGTCCAGAACTTTACATTCAAGCTGCTAACCAACCCACTGGATGGATGGATGGATGGATGAAATGCATGGGTGGGATGTGGTCTTGGTGGTTACCTTCATGCTGTCAACCAACCCATCACTGGATGGATGGATGGATGGATGGATGAGATGGTCTTGATGTTTACCTTCAAGCTGTCAACCAACCCATCACTCAATGAATGGATGCATAGATGGGTGAGATGGTGTTGGTGGTTACCTTCAATGGATGGATGGTCTTGGCCTTGGTCTTGGTGTTTACCTTCAAGCTGTCAACCAACCTGTCACTCAATGAATGGATAGATAGATGAGATGGATGGATGGATGAGATGTTCTTGGTTGTGGTGTTTACCTTTAAGCTATCACTGGATGGATGGATGGATGGATGGATGGATGGTCTTGGCCTTGGCCTTGGTGTTTACCTTCAAGCTGTCAATGAACCCACCACTGGATGGATTGATGGATGGATGGATGAGATGGATGTGATGGCCTTGTTTGTGGTCTTGGTGTTTACCTTCAAGCTTGTCAATCAACCCATCACTGGATGGATGGTTGAAATGTTCTTGATTGTGGTGTTTACCTTCAAGCTATCACTGGATGGATTAATGGATGGATGAGATGAAGGAGATGTTCTTGGTCTGGTGTTTACCTTCAAGCTGTCAATGAACCCATCACTGGATGGATGGAGGGATGGATGGGTGAGATGTTCTTGGTCTGGTGTTTACCTTCAAGCTGTCAATGAACCCATCACTGGATGGATGGAGGGATGGATGGGTGAGATGTTCTTGGTCTGGTATTTACCTTCAAGCTGTCAATGAACCCATCACTGGATGGATGGAGGGATGGATGGGTGAGATGTTCTTGGTCTGGTGTTTACCTTCAAGCTTGTCAATGAACCCATCACTGGATGGATGGAGGGATGGATGGGTGAGATGTTCTTGGTCTGGTATTTACCTTCAAGCTTGTCAATGAACCCATCACTGGATGGATGGAGGGATGGATGGGTGAGATGTTCTTGGTCTGGTGTTTACCTTCAAGCTGT
Organism: Anolis carolinensis; assembly: GCF_035594765.1. Taxonomy (NCBI): domain Eukaryota; kingdom Metazoa; phylum Chordata; class Lepidosauria; order Squamata; family Anolidae; genus Anolis; species Anolis carolinensis. The sequence goes on from NC_085847.1 coordinate 5,370,994, forward strand.
CAATGAACCCATCACTGGATGGATGGAGGGATGGATGGGTGAGATGTTCTTGGTCTGGTGTTTACCTTCAAGCTGTCAATGAACCCATCACTGGATGGATGGAGGGATGGATGGGTGAGATGTTCTTGGTCTGGTGTTTACCTTCAAGCTTGTCAATGAACCCATCACTGGATGGATGGAGGGATGGATGGGTGAGATGTTCTTGGTCTGGTATTTACCTTCAAGCTGTCAATGAACCCATCACTGGATGGATGGAGGGATGGATGGGTGAGATGTTCTTGGTCTGGTATTTACCTTCAAGCTGTCAATGAACCCATCACTGGATGGATGGAGGGATGGATGGGTGAGATGTTCTTGGTCGGGTGTTTACCTTCAAGCTGTCAATGAACCCATCACTGGATGGATGGATGAGATGGATGAGATGTTCTTGGTCGTGGTGTTTACCTTCAAGCTTGTCAATCAAACTATCACTGGATGGATGGAGGGATGGATGGGTGAGATGTTCTTGGTCTGGTGTTTACCTTCAAGCTGTCAATGAACCCATCACTGGGTGGATGGATGGAGGGATGGATGGGTGAGATGTGGTCCTGGTGGTGTCCGGCGGCCACCTACCTTCTAGCTCGTCCTCGGGGATGTCCGGGGCGTCCCGCGAGTCCTGTTCCTGGGCGGCCAAGAGGTTGGGCAGCGTGTAGATGCCGCGGTACATCAAGGCGGCGGTGACCGGGTGGAACGGCATCCTGGCCGGAGGAGGAGGAGGAGGAGGAGGAGGAGGAGGAGGAGGAGGAGCAGAAGGCACCCCTGGGCATCCAGGAAAGGAAGAAGGGAGCGAGGAAGACGGGACAGAGAGAGAGAGAGAGAGAGAGAGAGGAAGGGGTCCCCACCAAGGATGCCGCTCACTCACTCGGTCCCTCACTCACTTCATTCACATTCAAGGCACGCGCTGCCGGGAAGGCCGATGCGCATCACACGTTGAAGGAAGGAAAGAAGGAAAGAAGGAAAGAAGGAGAGGACGGAGAGGAAGAGAGGGGCTCCTCCAGCCATCCATTCACTCACTCACTCCTTCCTCCCTCTGAGGTTCTCTCTCTCTCTCTCTCTGTGTCCGTCCGTCCTTCCTTGAGCTTCTCTCTCTGTCTCTCCGAGTGTGTGGGTCTCCCTCCTCCTCCTCCTCCTCCTCCTCCTCTTGTGTGGCATCCTCCAGTGCGCAGCAGCAGAGACGGAAGGAGGAAAAGGGAAGGAAGGAAGGAAGGAAGGAAGGAAGGAAGGAAGGAAGGAAGGAAGGAAGGAAGGAAGGAAGGAAGGAAGGAAGGAAGGAGGAAAAGGGAAGGAGGAAAAGGGAAGGAGAGGAAGGAAGGAAGGAAGGAAGGAAGGAGGAAAAGGGAAGGAGAGGAAGGAAGGAAGGAATGAAGGAAGGAAGGAAGAAAAGGGAAGGAGGAAGGAAGGAAGGAAGAAAGGAAGGAGGAAAAGGGAAGGAGGAAAAGGGAAGGAGGAAAAGGGAAGGAGGAAGGAAGGAAGGAAGGAAGGAAGGAGGAAAAGGGAAGGAGAGGAAGGAAGGAAGGAATGAAGGAAGGAAGGAAGAAAAGGGAAGGAGGAAGGAAGGAAGGAAGAAAGGAAGGAGGAAAAGGGAAGGAGGAAAAGGGAAGGAGGAAAAGGGAAGGAGGAAGGAAGGAAGGAAGGAAGGAAGGAGGAAAAGGGAAGGAGAGGAAGGAAGGAAGGAATGAAGGAAGGAAGGAAGAAAAGGGAAGGAGGAAGGAAGGAAGGAAGAAAGGAAGGAGGAAAAGGGAAGGAGGAAAAGGGAAGGAGGAAAAGGGAAGGAGGAAGGAAGGAAGGAAGGAATGAAGGAGGAAGGAAGAAAAGGGAAGGAGGAAAAGGGAAGGAGAGGAAGGAAGGAAGGAAGGAAGGGAAGGAAGGAAGGAGGAAGGAAGGAAGGAAGGGAGGAAGGAAGGAGAGAGAAGAAGGATTGGATCGAAGGGGAGAAGGCTAACGTAGTCTGTGCGTGCTCAGAGGATGGTCTATGAAGTCTGGTATAGAGATCCCATACGCCGATGATAACGTAGCCTGTGCATGCTCAGAAGAAGACCCTCCACATGATAAGGAAGGAAGGAAGGAAGGAAGGAAGGAAGGAAGGAAGGAAGGAAGGAAGGAAGGAAGGAAGGAAGGAAGGAAGAGATAGATAGATAGATAGATAGATAGATAGATAGATAGATAGATAGATAGATAGATAGATAGATAGAAGGATAGATAGAAGGATAGATAGATAGATGAGAGATAGGTAGGTAGGTAGATCTAGGTAGACCTTTTGGAGGCATCTCCCATGGCTTGGGGAGGTCCTGTCTCTGGGGTGTCCTCCTCCTTCTCCACCTCCTCCTTCTTCTCCTCCTTCTCCTCCTTCTCCTCTTTCTCCTTCTCCTCCTCCTTCTTCTCCTTCTCCTTCTCCTCCTCCTCCTTCTCCTTCTTCTCCTCCTTTTCCTCCTTCTTCTCCTCCTCCTCCTCCTTCTTCTAACAATGTGCACGATTGGCCGTGTGCAAATAAGTGTGCCTATAATTGCAAAATTAAGTGTGCAATGACCAGTGTGCAGATGATAGCCCAATAAGCAGTGTGCAAATAATAATGTGCGCAATTAGTGTGCAAATAACGGTGCGCACAATTAGCGGTGTGCATAGAACTGCACGATTAGTAGTGTGCAAATAGTGTGCATGATTAGTGTGCAAATAATAGTGTGCATAACTAGTGTGCAAATAACCGCACAGTTCGCAGTGTGCAAATAACGGTGCGCACAATTAGCAGTCTGCATAGAACTGCTCGATTAGCAGCGTGCAAATAGTGTGCATGATTAATTTTTCGGGAAAAGGAAGGCGGTTGAGCATTTCAAAACCAGGATCAAAGCCGGGCCTCTTCCCTCTCCCCCCCCCCGGGGGGCACCGGCCTCATGTTTATTAATTAGCGCATAATTAGGAGTAGTCATAACAAAAAGGGAAACAACGGAGGAGGAGGAGGAGGAGGAGGAGGGAGCGCTAATGACTCGCCTGGGGAGCTCGTTATGCAAGGCCTCCCAGCGTTGGCCTCCATCTATGGTCTTCGTCAATGGTCTTATGGTCTCCATCTATGGTCTATGGTCTAGGGTCTATAGTCCTAGTCTATAGTCTTGGTCTATGGTTGATGATCTATGGTCTATGGTCAATCATCTTGGCCAATGGTCTATGGTCTTATGTTCTATGGTCCATGGACTATAGTCTTGGTCAATGGTCAACGGTCAACAGTCAACGGACGATGGTCAATGGTCTATGGTCTTGGTCTATTGTTATGTTATTATAGTATCACTATATTATTATTATTATTATATTATGGTGTTGATCTATGGTCAATGGTCTATGGTCTTGGTCTTATGGTCTGCGGTCTTGATCTATTATTATATTATCACTATATTATACTAATATTATTATGGTCTTGGTCTATAATCTTCATCAATGGTCTATGGTCTTGGCCTATGGTCTATAGTCTATGTTTTTGGTCTACGGTCTATGGTCTATGACCTTGGTCTTGGTTGGTGGTCTGTGGTCTACTGTCATGGGTCTACGGTCTATGGTCAATGGTCTTATGGTCTTGATCAATGGTCTACGGTCTACAGTCTACAGTCTATATGGTCTTGGTCTACAGTCTATGGTCTATGGTCTATGACCTTGGTCTTGGTTGGTGGTCTGTGGTCTACTGTCATGGGTCTACGGTCTAGGGTCAATGGTGTTATGGTCTTGGTCTACGGTCTGCGGTCTTGGTCTATCGTCTATGGTCTTGATTAATGGTCTACGGTCTACAGTCTACAGTCTATATGGTCTTGGTCTATAGTCAATGGTCTTATGGTCTTGGTCTACGGTCTACGGTCTATGGTCAATGGTCTTATGGTCTTGATTAATTGTCTACGGTCTACAGTCTACAGTCTATATGGTCTTGGTCTACAGTCTACGGTCTATGGTCTATGACTTTGGTCTTGGTTGGTGGTCTGTGGTCTACTGTCATGGGTCTACGGTCTAGGGTCAATGGTGTTATGGTCTTGGTCTACGGTCTACAGTCTTGGTCTATCGTCTATGGTCTTGATTAATGGTCTACGGTCTACAGTCTCCAGTCTATATGGTCTTGGTCTATAGTCAATGGTCTTATGGTCTTGGTCTACGGTCTACGGTCTTGGTCTATCGTCTATGGTCTTGATTAATTGTCTACGGTCTACAGTCTACAGTCTATATGGTCTTGGTCTATAGTCAATGGTCTTATGGTCTTGGTCTACGGTCTACGGTCTTGGTCTATCGTCTATGGTCTTGATTAATTGTCTACGGTCTACAGTCTCCAGTCTATATGGTCTTGGTCTATAGTCAATGGTCTTATGGTCTTGGTCTACGGTCTACGGTCTTGGTCTATCGTCTATGGTCTTGATTAATGGTCTACGGTCTACAGTCTACAGTCTCTATGGTCTTGGTCTATCGTCTATGGTCTTTATTAATGGTCTACGGTCTATGGTCTTGGTCTAGAGTCACTGGTCTATGGTTGATCGTCTTATGGTCTGTGGTCTTGGCCTATTGTTATATTACTATATTATCACTATATCGTATTGTTCTATACGAGGCCTCCTTGCCTTCCTTTTCCCTCTCAAGGAAATAAAAACCCGGCTCCGTGCTCACTGAAGGAGGCAAGAAGAGGCTCTGAAATATGCATGGTGACGCGGAGCGAGGATGACAGGAGGAAACATCTCGGCCGCGTCTGGAGGGATTTCGCGGAGAAGCCAGCCGTTGCGAGGCAGGCGGAGGGACGAGCAACACGGGAACCCACTTCGGGGAGGCCGCAAAGCGAAGGGCCGCCCACACCAAGCCCCACCGGAGCCGTAGTTCCCCAAGGTCCGTGGCCTCCTCTACTATCACAAGGTGCGCCAACGCCGTGGAAGGAATGCCTGTTGGCACCACTCTGCTCAATGACCTGGAGTCCTGGGAGTCGTAGTTTCCTGGGGTCTCAAGGATCCGGGGGAGTCGTAGTTTCCCGAGGTATAAAGGATCCGGGGGAGTCGTAGTTTCCCGAGGTATAAAGGATCCGGGGGAGTCGTAGTTTCCCGGGGTCTCAAGGATCCGGGGGAGTCGTAGTTTCCCGGGGTCTCAAGGATCCGGGGGAGTCGTAGTTTCCTGGGGTCTCAAGGATCTGGGCCTGGCTGCACTGTAAATCCCACGGTCATCACAGTGATAAATCGAGCTATAGGCTCACGGGGTGATAAGTCTACGAGTTACCATCGGGCGAAACGCCGGGCCCGGAGGGTAATGTAGCCCGCCTCCCCTCGAGGTGAGTAAGGGAGTTCCCCCCGTTAACAACAAACAAACGAAGTAAACAAGTAAACCAACAAACACTGGAGTAAACAAGGAACAAAACAACAATCAGTACAAGACGGGAGGAACGCCGCGGTTAGTTTCCCAGCTAATGAATGCCATTCGCGACGGAAGCCTCTCTCGTCAGAGGACGGAAGCGAAATTTCACGGAGATCTGCAAACGAGGGGCGAGCGTTAATTAATTCCACGCCGGGGGCGGAAAACTTAATTAACTGCACCGGAGTGCTTTGGGGAATGACGACTGTGTTCTCAAATCCGCCCGCAGATCAGGCCGAGGCCCGGGTGCGAACAAGTCCCCTCGAGGTGCGCCAGGGAGTTCCCCCCGTTAACACGAGGTCCCCCCTCGAGGGGCACGAGGAGGCCGACGTCCTGAGCAGGCGGGCCGGGAATATTCGGTCCCTGAACATTGTGCAAGATGGAGCCTCTGGGTGCGCAACGAAGAACGTCCTGTGCAGGAATACCATAGAGAGGCTCGAGGGGACCCAGAAAGTACACACTTGGCCGGAAGTCAATAAATAATCAACGTTGGAGGACCCCGAAAATGCCCAGAGAGGACTAGATAAACGGTACTCCTTCACAGGAAGTCCCTCTTTCCAACAGAGTCCTCTATTAGCCCTGATTTCATTTCAATACGTCCTCTCTAGGCAACTTGGTCCTTGGTTTCAGTATCATCTGTGATTTCAGTGGTTTCCTTTGTCCACTTCCGGCCAAATATGTCCTCTCTAGGCATTTTCTAGGTCCTCCAACATGACTCTATGGTATTCCTACTCAGAAAGTCCTTCGTTTCAGTATCATCTATGGTTTCAAAAGGGTTGGTTCTATTATCACTGGTTTCCTGTGTCCATTTCCAGCCAAATATGTCCTCTCTAGGCATTTTCTAGGTCCTCCAACATGACTCTATGGTATTCCTACTCAGAAAGTCCTTTGTTTCAGTATCATCTATGGTTTCAGAAGGGTTTGTTCTATTATCACTGGTTTCCTGTGTCCACTTCCGGCCAAATATGTCCTCTCTAGGCATTTTCTAGGTCCTCCGACATGACTCTATGGTATTCCTACTCAGAAAGTCCTTCGTTTCAGTATCATCTATGGTTTCAAAAGGGTTTGTTCTATTATCACTGGTTTCCTGTGTCCACTTCCGGCCAAATATATCCTCTCTAGGCATTTACCCATGTCCAACATAATAATAATAATAATAATAATAATAATAATAATAATAATAATAATAACAATAATTGTCCCCCTCTATGGTCTCTCGTCTCTAAATCAAGGGATTTCTGCCTTGGAGAGCGACAACATCCTTGACGGCCCGGGTGAGGAGTCCATCTGCCTCCAGAAGCAGCAGCCCGGTCCTGCCCGGTCCTGTGGGGAGAAGAAGGCGGAAAGTGTGTCATTTCCAGATGAAGGAGCACAGAGAAGAGGAGAGAAGAGCACAGACACAGGGCGAGAGCGCGAGAGAGAGGCCCGTCTCGGCTCCGGGTGAGTCATCCCTGCCTTCCCTGGGGAAGCCTCTCCAACTCCCCGACGCAAGCGGAACCGGGTCAGGGCAAAACGGACCGCCAAGGAGGACCACCAGGCCGCTTTCCTTGCGTGCAAGTTGTACGGGCAGGGGATATCGAAAGTATATATATATAGAGAGAGAGAGAGAGAGGCCTTGGGAACCTTGTTTGGGGTTGGTCCTACTCCTGGTCTCCTCAGCATTCGTTGTGTCCTCCTTCCCGTACGTTCTCCTTTTCTCCTTGGTGGTGGCCTCCTGGATGAGGACACCACCATGTTGAACCTTGTTTGGGCCTGAGAACGTCCGTCTTGAGACCCTTGAGCCTTGTCTGGACTTGAGAGACTCTATCTTGGAAACCTTGGACCTTGTTGGATTTGAGAACATCTGTCTTGGGAACCTTGGACCCTGTTTGGACTTGAGAACGTCTCATTTGAGACCCTTGTCTGGACTTGAGAGGCTCTATCTCAGGAACGTTGAACCTTGTTGGGCTTGAGAACGTCTGTCCTGAGACTCTTGAACCTTGTCTGGACTTGAGAAATAGAGAAGAGACACTTGATTGGGAATCTGGAATCCTATTTGGACTTGAGAACGTCTGGTTTGGGACCCTTGGACCTTGTCTGGACTTGAGAACATCTGTCTTGGGACCCTTGGACCCTGTTTGGACTTGAGAACGTCTCATTGGAGACCCTTGTCTGGACTTGAGAGGCTCTATCTCAGGAACGTTGAACCTTGTCTGGACCTGAGAGCTTCTGCCCCGAGAACCTTACCTGGAATGGGGAGCGTCCACCTTGGGAACCTCGAACCACGTCTGGACTTGAGAGGCTCTATCTCGAGAGCTTAGCACCGCGTTGGGGTTGGAGGGTCTGCCGCCTTGTCTGTGGCCTTGGGAGCCTGGTTTGGGGCCGGGGTCGGGGCGGCCAGTCCACACCCACCGGAGGAACGTGTCCTGGGCGCCCTCCGTGTCCTCCTCCTCCTCCTCCTCCTCGGACGCTCTCCTTTTCTCCTTGGTGGTGGCCTCCCGGGTGAGGACAGGCGTTTGCGCATGCAGGACACAGGTGCTGCTGACGGCGGGGAGGAGGAGGCAGATTCATCGAGCCGCTCTGCCTCAAGGGCGTTGAGTGACAACGGCATCGCGGCACACGCCATCTGGCCGGCAAATGAAACACAGATCAGACGAGATCGGTTGTGTTCAGGGCGGAATGGCCGTAGTTTTTAAAATATTGAAGTTTTTAGCCTAGATTTTAAATTTTGTCAATGATACAGTTTTATAGGATTATTATTAATTTTGAAGTATATAACCTCTCGGATTTCATGTGGATGTTCGGGACTGGGTGCCCTTGATATGAGCTGGTCATTGGCCGTAATAAAAGTTTACTTTTTTTTTTTTTACAAATCGTTTCCACGAATGTATTTCACAAATATTTTCCACAAATATTTCTCATGAATATTTTTACGGTTATTTCTTGCCAATATTTTCAGGATTCTATTTCATGAATCTTTTCCCATTTGACGGGCTTGTTAATAAGCAACGAGCGCCCTGCTAATGGATCGGAAGCGTCGCCCAGACTGTCGGCTGGCACTCGTCCTGCGATGAGCCAGTCGTCCACGTATTGGAAATCTATCTCTACAAGATCAAGCGAATATTTTGGCGAATATTTTCCGACTTGTGCCGGGAAGCTCGTTAGCAGAATGAGCCTCATCGAGAAGATCGAATGGTCCGGCGAGGAGCCGTCGGCCGCGGATGAGTAATGTCCCCATCCGTCACTGTCCTCGTCCTCCCGCCGGAGGGTCACGCGGGCGGACACGGATGACGGATGGCGGGGACGCAGGTGAACGAGTGGCGGGCGACGAGCGGGAGAGGCTTTTGTCAAGCGGCCCAATTAAGGTAATAGGCCTCTTGGCTGCCAGACGAGCGAGGCTCTCTCTCCGCCTGGAAGAAGGAAGGAAGGAAGGAAGAGAAAAAGTCCTTTGTGGTCGCGGGTCAACCGGATTGGCCTCGGCCTAAATAGCGGCCACAGAGGAGAGGAAGCGTGAATGGGGTGGGGGTGGCGGCCCTCAGGACGGAGGATGATGAGGATGATGGTGAGATTATGGTTCTCAAGGTAGAGCCTCTCCAGTCCAAACATGGTTCAAGGGTCTCAATCCAGATGTTCTCAAGTCCAAACAAGGCTCTAGGCTCCCAAGGCAGATGTTCTTGAGTCCATCGAGGCTTGTTTCTTCAGACTGCTCGTTTCTTGGGTCTGTTGAGGCTCCTCAATGCTCATTTCTTGAGTTCATTGGTGTTCGTCGAGGCTTGTTTCTTGAGTCCATCGAGGCTCGTTTCTTGGGTCCGTCAATGCTCGTTTCCTGAGTCTGTTGAGGCTCGTTTTCTGAGTCCGTTGAGGCTCGTTTCTTGGGTCCATCAATGCTCGTCAAGGCTCGTTTCTTGAGTCCGTTGAGGTTTGTTTCCTGAGTCCGTCGAGGTTCGTTTCCTGAGTCCGTTAAGGCTCGTTTCTTGGGTCCGTCAATGTTCATTTCCTGAGTCTGTCGAGGCTCATTTTCTGAGTCCGTTGAGGCTCGTTTCTTGGGTCCATCAATGCTCATCAAGGCTCGTTTCTTGAGTCTGTTGAGCCTCGTTTCTTTAGTCTGTCGAGGCTCGTTTCCTGAGTCCGTCGAGGCTCGTTTCCTGAGTCCGTTGAAACTCATTTCTTGGGTCCGTCAATGCTCGTTGAGGCTCGTTTCCTGAGTCCGTCAAGGCTTTTTTCTTCAGTCCATCAATGCTCATCAAGGCTCGTTTCTTGAGTCTGTTGAGGCTCGTTTCTTGAGTCTGTTGAGGCTCGTTTCCTGAGTCCGTCGAGGCTCGTTTCCTGAGTCCGTCGAGGCTCGTTTCTTCAGTCCCTGGGTGCTCATTCTTGAGTCCATCGATGCTCACTTCACTGTTCTCTCCTTGCCCTCAATCCACCCCAAAGTGTTTTCCTCCGTAGAAACTATAAAATAAGACTAATGTCCCTTTTTCTCGGAGCAATAAATGCAACCAATTCCACCCCCCTTTTTTTCTTCTTTCTTTTCTTTTTTTGCTTTTGGATCGTGAGTCATTCAGCCCGGACCGGATTGCGGGCGACGTCCCATCCTCCCGCTCCTCTCGCCCGTTATTTGTTATTTCCCTAAAACTAATAACGGCTCGCGATCCTGAATATAAATGGGAGCAAATTTACTCGGAAACAAGGGAAGCAGATGTCTGGGAAATGGAAATGAAAAGCAATTGGCGAGTCCAAACGCAAACATGAATCAGTGCTCGTTCGCTCGCTCGCTCGCTCGCTCGTTCAAGGAGAGCCGTTCTACCAACACTTTTTTCTAACGACCTAATTTACTCGGAGGAGAAAGTGGGCCGCGGAGTTTTCCCTCCTCCCGAATGTTAACGAAAGTAACGTTCCCTGAAATTCGGGAAATACGGAACTCGTTACTCGTTAAATTGCTCGTACGACATAAATCGGTTCACTACAGATCTAAACTCGGAAGTAAGCGAGTTGTCCGGTTTAGTTCTTTGCGTCTGAGATTTCCATTGGTTTGTGACACTCGAACAACAATAACAATGAATACATATCATACGAGCAATATACAATATATCATGCGGGCAACAATAACCTGATGGATGGCAATACGAGCCATACACAATATGTCATATGAGCAACACAAATATTTTTCACAAATATTTTTACGATTATTTTTCGCAAATATTTTCTGGTTATTTTCAGAATATTTTCAGATTTTTTTTGAATATTTTTAAATATTTTCTTATTATTTTTCTGAATATGTTCATATTATTTTCTGAATATTTATTTATTTATTTATTTATTTCCCTCGTTTCTATCCCGTCCTTCTCACCCGAAGGGACTCCGGGCGGCTCACAATCTGGCAAAAATTCAGTGCCAATACACAATACAAGAAGATAAAACATAAGCAATGAAAACAATTGAATAATTTAACAAAATACAATAGATAGTTAAAACCATACAGTATAAAATCCTTGAACCATTTGTCCGCAAAACCTTGTACATAAACCTTAATCCGGACCAAGTCGAAGCCAACAGAATTCAGATTTTCGGATTATTTTTTAATATTTTTGAATATTTTCATATTATTTTTGTGAATATTTTCCCAAATGTTTTCTGATTATTTTTTAAAATATTTTTACTGATTTTCTTCTGATTATTTTTCTGAGTTTTTAAATTATTCTTCTGATTATTTTTCTGAATATTTTTTTTATTATTTTCTGAATATTTTCAGATTATTTTCTGAATATTTTTACAATTATTTTTCTGAACATTTTCTGAATGTTTTTATTAAGACCCAGGTGAGGTGTTTTGTCACGTTGGACTCCAACTCCCATCATCCCCTATCAGTCCAGATCCGTCACTGGTGGGATTCGCATGGCTCTCTGCATCCGTCCGGACTCCATTTCCCATCATCCTCTATCAGTCCGGATCCGTCACTGGTGGGATTCGCCTGGCTCTCTGCATCCGTCCGGACTCCATTTCCCATCATCCTGGATCAGTCCGGATCCGTCACTGGTGGGATTCGCCTGGCTCTCTGCATCCGTCCGGACTCCAACTCCCATCATCCTCTATCAGTCCAGATCCGTCACTGGTGGGATTCGCCTGGCTCTCTGCATCCGTCCGGACTCCATTTCCCATCATCCTGGATCAGTCCGGATCCGTCACTGGTGGGATTCGCCTGGCTCTCTGCATCCGTCCGGACTCCATTTCCCATCATCCTCTATCAGTCCAGATCCGTCACTGGTGGGATTCGCATGGCTCTCTGCATCCGTCCGGACTCCATTTCCCATCATCCTCTATCAGTCCAGATCCGTCACTGGTGGGATTCGCATGGCTCTCTGCATCCGTCCGGACTCCAACTCCCATCATCCTCTATCAGTCCAGATCCGTCACTGGTGGGATTCGCCTGGCTCTCTGCATCCGTCCGGACTCCATTTCCCATCATCCTCTATCAGTCCAGATCCGTCACTGGTGGGATTCGCATGGCTCTCTGCATCCGTCCGGACTCCATTTCCCATCATCCTCTATCAGTCCAGATCCGTCACTGGTGGGATTCGCATGGCTCTCTGCATCCGTCCGGACTCCAACTCCCATCATCCTCTATCAGTCCAGATCCGTCACTGGTGGGATTCGCCTGGCTCTCTGCATCCGTCCGGACTCCATTTCCCATCATCCTGGATCAGTCCGGATCCGTCACTGGTGGGATTCGCATGGCTCTCTGCATCCGTCCGGACTCCATTTCCCATCATCCTGGATCAGTCCGGATCCGTCACTGGTGGGATTCGCATGGCTCTCTGCATCCGTCCGGACTCCATTTCCCATCATCCTGGATCAGTCCGGATCCGTCACTGGTGGGATTCGCATGGCTCTCTGCATCCGTCCGGACTCCATTTCCCATCATCCTCTATCAGTCCAGATCCGTCACTGGTGGGATTCGCCTGGCTCTCTGCATCCGTCCGGACTCCATTTCCCATCATCCTGGATCAGTCCGGATCCGTCACTGGTGGGATTCGCCTGGCTCTCTGCATCCGTCCGGACTCCAACTCCCATCATCCTCTATCAGTCCAGATCCGTCACTGGTGGGATTCGCCTGGCTCTCTGCATCCGTCCGGACTCCATTTCCCATCATCCTGGATCAGTCCGGATCCGTCACTGGTGGGATTCGCCTGGCTCTCTGCATCCGTCCGGACTCCATTTCCCATCATCCTGGATCAGTCCGGATCCGTCACTGGTGGGATTCGCCTGGCTCTCTGCATCCGTCCGGACTCCAACTCCCATCATCCTCTATCAGTCCAGATCCGTCACTGGTGGGATTCGCCTGGCTCTCTGCATCCGTCCGGACTCCATTTCCCATCATCCTGGATCAGTCCGGATCCGTCACTGGTGGGATTCGCCTGGCTCTCTGCATCCGTCCGGACTCCATTTCCCATCATCCTCTATCAGTCCAGATCCGTCACTGGTGGGATTCGCCTGGCTCTCTGCATCCGTCCGGACTCCATTTCCCATCATCCTGGATCAGTCCGGATCCGTCACTGGTGGGATTCGCATGGCTCTCTGCATCCGTCCGGACTCCATTTCCCATCATCCTGGATCAGTCCGGATCCGTCACTGGTGGGATTCGCATGGCTCTCTGCATCCGTCCGGACTCCATTTCCCATCATCCTGGATCAGTCCGGATCCGTCACTGGTGGGATTCGCCTGGCTCTCTGCATCCGTCCGGACTCCATTTCCCATCATCCTCTATCAGTCCAGATCCGTCACTGGTGGGATTCGCATGGCTCTCTGCATCCGTCCGGACTCCATTTCCCATCATCCTCTATCAGTCCAGATCCGTCACTGGTGGGATTCGCCTGGCTCTCTGCATCCGTCCGGACTCCATTTCCCATCATCCTCTATCAGTCCAGATCCGTCACTGGTGGGATTCGCCTGGCTCTCTGCATCCGTCCGGACTCCAACTCCCATCATCCTCTATCAGTCCAGATCCGTCACTGGTGGGATTCGCCTGGCTCTCTGCATCCGTCCGGACTCCATTTCCCATCATCCTGGATCAGTCCGGATCCGTCACTGGTGGGATTCGCATGGCTCTCTGCATCCGTCCGGACTCCATTTCCCATCATCCTGGATCAGTCCGGATCCGTCACTGGTGGGATTCGCATGGCTCTCTGCATCCGTCCGGACTCCAACTCCCATCATCCTCTATCAGTCCAGATCCGTCACTGGTGGGATTCGCCTGGCTCTCTGCATCCGTCCGGACTCCATTTCCCATCATCCTGGATCAGTCCGGATCCGTCACTGGTGGGATTCGCATGGCTCTCTGCATCCGTCCGGACTCCAACTCCCATCATCCTCTATCAGTCCAGATCCGTCACTGGTGGGATTCGCCTGGCTCTCTGCATCCGTCCGGACTCCATTTCCCATCATCCTCTATCAGTCCAGATCCGTCACTGGTGGGATTCGCATGGCTCTCTGCATCCGTCCGGACTCCAACTCCCATCATCCTCTATCAGTCCAGATCCGTCACTGGTGGGATTCGCCTGGCTCTCTGCATCCGTCCGGACTCCATTTCCCATCATCCTGGATCAGTCCGGATCCGTCACTGGTGGGATTCGCATGGCTCTCTGCATCCGTCCGGACTCCATTTCCCATCATCCTGGATCAGTCCGGATCCGTCACTGGTGGGATTCGCATGGCTCTCTGCATCCGTCCGGACTCCATTTCCCATCATCCTGGATCAGTCCGGATCCGTCACTGGTGGGATTCGCATGGCTCTCTGCATCCGTCCGGACTCCAACTCCCATCATCCTCTATCAGTCCAGATCCGTCACTGGTGGGATTCGCCTGGCTCTCTGCATCCGTCCGGACTCCATTTCCCATCATCCTCTATCAGTCCAGATCCGTCACTGGTGGGATTCGCATGGCTCTCTGCATCCGTCCGGACTCCAACTCCCATCATCCTCTATCAGTCCAGATCCGTCACTGGTGGGATTCGCCTGGCTCTCTGCATCCGTCCGGACTCCATTTCCCATCATCCTGGATCAGTCCGGATCCGTCACTGGTGGGATTCGCATGGCTCTCTGCATCCGTCCGGACTCCATTTCCCATCATCCTGGATCAGTCCGGATCCGTCACTGGTGGGATTCGCATGGCTCTCTGCATCCGTCCGGACTCCATTTCCCATCATCCTGGATCAGTCCGGATCCGTCACTGGTGGGATTCGCATGGCTCTCTGCATCCGTCCGGACTCCAACTCCCATCATCCTCTATCAGTCCAGATCCGTCACTGGTGGGATTCGCCTGGCTCTCTGCATCCGTCCGGACTCCATTTCCCATCATCCTGGATCAGTCCGGATCCGTCACTGGTGGGATTCGCATGGCTCTCTGCATCCGTCCGGACTCCATTTCCCATCATCCTGGATCAGTCCGGATCCGTCACTGGTGGGATTCGCATGGCTCTCTGCATCCGTCCGGACTCCATTTCCCATCATCCTGGATCAGTCCGGATCCGTCACTGGTGGGATTCGCATGGCTCTCTGCATCCGTCCGGACTCCATTTCCCATCATCCTCTATCAGTCCAGATCCGTCACTGGTGGGATTCGCATGGCTCTCTGCATCCGTCCGGACTCCAACTCCCATCATCCTCTATCAGTCCAGATCCGTCACTGGTGGGATTCGCCTGGCTCTCTGCATCCGTCCGGACTCCATTTCCCATCATCCTGGATCAGTCCGGATCCGTCACTGGTGGGATTCGCATGGCTCTCTGCATCCGTCCGGACTCCAACTCCCATCATCCTCTATCAGTCCAGATCCGTCACTGGTGGGATTCGCCTGGCTCTCTGCATCCGTCCGGACTCCATTTCCCATCATCCTGGATCAGTCCGGATCCGTCACTGGTGGGATTCGCATGGCTCTCTGCATCCGTCCGGACTCCATTTCCCATCATCCTGGATCAGTCCGGATCCGTCACTGGTGGGATTCGCATGGCTCTCTGCATCCGTCCGGACTCCATTTCCCATCATCCTCTATCAGTCCAGATCCGTCACTGGTGGGATTCGCATGGCTCTCTGCATCCGTCCGGACTCCAACTCCCATCATCCTCTATCAGTCCAGATCCGTCACTGGTGGGATTCGCCTGGCTCTCTGCATCCGTCCGGACTCCATTTCCCATCATCCTGGATCAGTCCGGATCCGTCACTGGTGGGATTCGCATGGCTCTCTGCATCCGTCCGGACTCCAACTCCCATCATCCTCTATCAGTCCAGATCCGTCACTGGTGGGATTCGCCTGGCTCTCTGCATCCGTCCGGACTCCATTTCCCATCATCCTGGATCAGTCCGGATCCGTCACTGGTGGGATTCGCATGGCTCTCTGCATCCGTCCGGACTCCAACTCCCATCATCCTCTATCAGTCCAGATCCGTCACTGGTGGGATTCGCATGGCTCTCTGCATCCGTCCGGACTCCAACTCCCATCATCCTCTATCAGTCCGGATCCGTCACTGGTGGGATTCGCATGGCTCTCTGCATCCGTCCGGACTCCATTTCCCATCATCCTGGATCAGTCCGGATCCGTCACTGGTGGGATTCGCATGGCTCTCTGCATCCGTCCGGACTCCATTTCCCATCATCCTGGATCAGTCCGGATCCGTCACTGGTGGGATTCGCATGGCTCTCTGCATCCGTCCGGACTCCATTTCCCATCATCCTGGATCAGTCCGGATCCGTCACTGGTGGGATTCGCATGGCTCTCTGCATCCGTCCGGACTCCATTTCCCATCATCCTGGATCAGTCCGGATCCGTCACTGGTGGGATTCGCATGGCTCTCTGCATCCGTCCGGACTCCAACTCCCGTCATCCTCTATCAGTCCAGATCCGTCACTGGTGGGATTCGCATGGCTCTCTGCATCCGTCCGGACTCCATTTCCCATCTTCCTGGATCAGTCCGGATCCGTCACTGGTGGGATTCGCCTGGCTCTCTGCATCCGTCCGGACTCCATTTCCCATCATCCTGGATCAGTCCGGATCCGTCACTGGTGGGATTCGCCTGGCTCTCTGCATCCGTCCGGACTCCATTTCCCATCATCCTGGATCAGTCCGGATCCGTCACTGGTGGGATTCGCATGGCTCTCTGCATCCGTCCGGACTCCATTTCCCATCATCCTCTATCAGTCCGGATCCGTCACTGGTGGGATTCGCATGGCTCTCTGCATCCGTCCGGACTCCATTTCCCATCATCCTGGATCAGTCCGGATCCGTCACTGGTGGGATTCGCATGGCTCTCTGCATCCGTCCGGACTCCATTTCCCATCATCCTGGATCAGTCCAGATCCGTCACTGGTGGGATTCGCATGGCTCTCTGCATCCGTCCGGACTCCATTTCCCATCATCCTGGATCAGTCCGGATCCGTCACTGGTGGGATTCGCATGGCTCTCTGCATCCGTCCGGACTCCAACTCCCATCATCCTCTATCAGTCCAGATCCGTCACTGGTGGGATTCGCCTGGCTCTCTGCATCCGTCCGGACTCCATTTCCCATCTTCCTGGATCAGTCCGGATCCGTCACTGGTGGGATTCGCCTGGCTCTCTGCATCCGTCCGGACTCCATTTCCCATCATCCTCTATCAGTCCAGATCCGTCACTGGTGGGATTCGCATGGCTCTCTGCATCCGTCCGGACTCCAACTCCCATCATCCTGGATCAGTCCGGATCCGTCACTGGTGGGATTCGCCTGGCTCTCTGCATCCGTCCGGACTCCATTTCCCATCATCCTGGATCAGTCCGGATCCGTCACTGGTGGGATTCGCCTGGCTCTCTGCATCCGTCCGGACTCCATTTCCCATCATCCTGGATCAGTCCGGATCCGTCACTGGTGGGATTCGCCTGGCTCTCTGCATCCGTCCGGACTCCATTTCCCATCATCCTCTATCAGTCCAGATCCGTCACTGGTGGGATTCGCATGGCTCTCTGCATCCGTCCGGACTCCATTTCCCATCATCCTGGATCAGTCCGGATCCGTCCAGAACCCGGACAGTATGTTAAGTCGGGCCGTCACGGGTCACGTGTACCACGTTTGGTCCCGATGCCTGACACCGTGTGGGACCCTCCGTGGAACAAACATACTCCGGAGAACAAGACTCCCTATGAGGAGCGGTGGGAAGAGGGTGGCTGGATGGCCATCTGTCGGGAGGGCTCTGGAGGCGATTTTCCTGTGATCGCCTTTCCTTGCGCTTGGACTTTAAGGGGAAAGGCTTGGCGCCCTCTGCTGGCCGATGCCTCACAATGACACAAAAGCCTTTTAGAATATTTTCATGATTATTTTTCTGATTATTTTTCCTGAATAATTTTGCCATTATTTTTCTGAATATTTTCATGATTATTTTTGTGAATATGTTTGCCATTATTTTTCTGAATATTTCGTGATTATTTTCTGTGCCATTATTTTTCTGAATATCTTTGTGATTATTTTTTGGGAATATTTTCGCAATTATTTTTCTGAATATTTTCATGATTATTTTTGTGAATATGTTTGTCATTATTTTTCTGAATATTTCCGTGATTATTTTTTGTGAATATTTTGGCCATTATTTTTCTGAATATTTCGGCCATTATTTTTTGTGAATATTTCGGCCATTATTTTTTGTGAATATTTTGGCCATTATTTTTTGTGAATATTTTGGCCATTATTTTTTGTGAATATTTTGGCCATTATTTTTTGTGAATATTTCGGCCATTATTTTTGTGAATATTTCGGCCATTATTTTTTGTGAATATTTTGGCCATTATTTTTTGGGAATATTTTGGCCATTATTTTTTGGGAATATTTTGGCCATTATTTTTTGTGAATATTTTGGCCATTATTTTTTGGGAATATTTTGGCCATTATTTTTTGTGAATATTTCGGCCATTATTTTTTGTGAATATTTCGGCCATTATTTTTTGTGAATATTTTGGCCATTATTTTTTGTGAATATTTCTGCCATTATTTTTGTGAATATTTTGGCCATTATTTTTTGTGAATATTTTGGCCATTATTTTTTGTGAATATTTTGGCCATTATTTTTTGTGAATATTTTTGCCATTATTTTTTGTGAATATTTCGGCCATTATTTTTTGTGAATATTTTGGCCATTATTTTTTGTGAATATTTTTGCCATTATTTTTGTGAATATTTTGGCCATTATTTTTTGTGAATATTTCGGCCATTATTTTTTTGAATATTTCTGCCATTATTTTTGTGAATATTTTGGCCATTATTTTTTGTGAATATTTTTGCCATTATTTTTTGTGAATATTTCGGCCATTATTTTTTGTGAATATTTTGGCCATTATTTTTTGTGAATATTTCGGCCATTATTTTTTGTGAATATTTCGGCCATTATTTTTTGTGAATATTTTGGCCATTATTTTTTGTGAATATTTCTGCCATTATTTTTGTGAATATTTTGGCCATTATTTTTTGTGAATATTTTGGCCATTATTTTTTGTGAATATTTTGGCCATTATTTTTTGTGAATATTTTTGCCATTATTTTTTGTGAATATTTCGGCCATTATTTTTTGTGAATATTTTGGCCATTATTTTTTGTGAATATTTTGGCCATTATTTTTTGTGAATATTTCTGCCATTATTTTTGTGAATATTTTGGCCATTATTTTTTGTGAATATTTTGGCCATTATTTTTTGTGAATATTTTGGCCATTATTTTTTGTGAATATTTTTGCCATTATTTTTTGTGAATATTTCGGCCATTATTTTTTGTGAATATTTTGGCCATTATTTTTTGTGAATATTTTTGCCATTATTTTTGTGAATATTTTGGCCATTATTTTTTGTGAATATTTCGGCCATTATTTTTTTGAATATTTCTGCCATTATTTTTGTGAATATTTTGGCCATTATTTTTTGTGAATATTTTTGCCATTATTTTTTGTGAATATTTTGGCCATTATTTTTTGTGAATATTTTTGCCATTATTTTTGTGAATATTTTGGCCATTATTTTTTGTGAATATTTCGGCCATTATTTTTTTTGAATATTTTGGCCATTATTTTTTGGGAATATTTTTGCCATTATTTTTCTGATTATTTTCACGATTATTCTTGTGAATATTTTTGCAATTGTTTTTCTGAATAATTGCAAAATTATTCACAAAAATAATCATGAAAATATTCAGAAAAACAATGACAAAATATTAACAAAAATAATTGAATATATAATATAAAATATTTAGGAAAATAATCACAATTTTTTTTGCTGAAAATATTTGTGAAAAATAATGATGAAAATTACTTTTCTGAATATTTTTTTCATTTTTTTGAATATTTTCTGCAAATATTTTTCTGAATCTTTTATATTATATATTAGATTATATGAAATATATAATAATAATAATAATAATAATAATAAAAAATCACTATTTTTTGAGAAATATTTAATTCATAAAATAACAATATATACATATATTTTTGGTAGAAAGTATAAAAATATATACAAGCAACAATATCGATCTATCTCTCTCTATATATATAGTCACAAAAATACAGTATTATTATTATTGTTATTATTGCTTAATATACACCAGGAAATTACAATAAATACATTATCATTATTATTATTTTTAATATACACTAAAACAATAAATACAATAATTCGAGTCTATTTTCCCAAAATTAAATAATTAATAATCATTATTTTCCAGAGCTGACCGGCAGCAAGAATAATAGAATAAAATAGAAATAATAACAATTATTATTATTATAATTATAATAAAATAGAAACAATATAAAATAACACCAACCCTGCGAGGTAGATATACATATGAACAATCATACTGGATTGGGATACAATGCAATACAGTGCAATGCTAGACTATATTGCTGAGACAAGTTTTTCTAAATAAATAAATATTATATTTTATTATAAAATCATATGATATTAGGCAAGCAATTATTATTATTATTATTATGATATAAATATTCTATAATATTTATAATATAATATTAATATATAAAAAGGCAATATAATACATACATATATTTATAAAATAATACAATATATTATAATATACTAAAATGTAATGTAATATAGTACAGTACAATATATAATAGATTACAGTACAATATATATATAGATTATATTATATTATACTAGCTTTGCCCGGCCACGCGTTGCTGTAGCTGATGGGAATCCTTTGTTGGCCAGGTGGAATAGCAGTGAATAGCCTTGCAGTCTCAAAGCCTGGCTGTTTTCTGGAATAGCTGGAGCTGTTTGTTGTATGAACGTAGAGGCATGGATGAGGGGTTGTGCTGCCAAGTTGAGTGTTTCTGGGATTTGTGGTTTTGTTGTTTTGTCCTCAGCCGAAACTTCACTACCCTTTTATATATAGAGATCTATCTATATATAAAAGAGTGATGGCATCACGGCGACGCACAAAACAACAAAACTACAGGCCCCCCAACCTCGAAATTTGACAACACAACCCATCACCCACGCCTCTAGGTTGATACAACAAAAAGAAAAGAAAAATAAAGTCCTAATTAGAGAGAGAGAGGAATAATTGCTTTTATCCAATGGCTGCCAGTTAGAAGGCTAAGCTCCTCCAACTTGGTCTCCTAGCAACCCAAAAAAATAATAAAAAACACTAAAAAATTAATACAATAAAATACTATAATAACAGAAAATAACTAAAAATAATACAATATAATAAATAAAATATATCTTACAATAAAATTAATTTAAAAAAATGCAAATAACGTCAAATAACCAATACCACCACCACTTTGCCACAGCAACGCGTGGCCGGGCGCAGCTAGTACTATCATATTGTATTATGTTATCATGCTATGATATTATATTATGCGTGACGCTTGTGGCTCCGCCCGGGTGTGCACCTCCCCAGGGCCCGGGCCGCGCGCCCCACGAGCAGGGCGTAGGCCTGGAGGGCCTGGCAGCCCCGGCGCTTCTTCTCGAAGGCGTCCGTCCCGGGCGCGGGTCCGAAGCGGGGCGGGTGGCGGGTGCGAGGGCAGGGGAAGCAGCGCAGGTTGGAGGCCAGGCCGCGGGTGACGGAGCGGGCCCCGCGCAGGCGCAGCAGGAGGGCGGCCTGGCCGGTGGCGTTGTGGGCGGAGGCGGGGCCGGCGGGGCCCCCGAAGTCCTGCTCCTGGTCCAGGGCGATGCGCTGCAGGGCGGCCTCGAAGAAGGAGAAGGCGCCCGAGAGCGAGCACAGCAGCGCCGGGGAGGGCGGGCGGAGGGGCGGGCGGAGCCGCGGGAAGGAAGGGCCGGGCGCACAGAGGGAGCGGTGCGCTTCAGCGTTGCTCGGCCAGAAGGGGAAGCCCTGGCGCTCCAGCTGCACAAGGATCGAGGAGGAGAACAACAGGTCACCATACCGGCATCTCTATATATAAAAGGGTTGCGACGTTCCGGCCGAGGACAAAACAACAAAACCACGCGTCCCAGAAACACTAAACTTGGCAGCACAACCCCTCATCCACGCCTCTACGTTCATACAACAAAAAGAAAAGAAAAATAAAGTCCTAATTAGAGGGAGAGGAATGATTGTTTTTATCCAGTTGCTGCCAGTTAGAAGGCTAAGCTCCACCCACTTCAAGGCTATACAGGGCTATTCAACCCGGCCAACCAAGATTTCCCCTAGATAGAAAACTCCCAAGCTCTGAAACCACAAGGCTACTCCATCCCATTGAACCTGGCCTAGCAAGGATGCCGTATGTAGAAAGCGGCCAGGCTTTTAAGCTGCAAGACTATTCAGTGCAGTTCAAGCTGGCCAAACAAGGATTCCCCTACTGAGGAAGTAGCCAGGTTTCAAAGCTGCTCTTGGAGTGAGGGTGCTACTCCGGCTACTCCAGAAAACGGCCAGGCTTTGCGACTGGAAGGCTATTCACTGCTATTCCACCTGGCCAACAAAGGATTCCCATAAGCCACAGCAACGCGTGGCCGGGCAAAGCTAGTCTATATATATAAAAGGGTAGCGACGTTTCGGCCGAGGACAAAACAACAAAACCACGCGTCCCAGAAACACTAAATTTGACAACACAACCCATCATCCATGCTTCTAGGTTGATATAACAAAAAGAAAAGAAAAATAAAGTCCTAATTAGAGGGAGAGGAATGATTGTTTTTATCCAATTGCTGCCAGTTAGAAGGCTAAGCTCCGCCCACTTGGTCTCCTAGCAACCCACTCAGCCCAGGGGGCAGGCAGAGTTAGGCCTCACTTAGGCCTCTTCCACACTGCCTATGAAATGCAGATAATCTGATTTTAACTGGATTATATGGCAGTGTAGACTCAAGGCCCTTCCACACAGCTATATAACCCATTTAGAATCTTAGATTTAATATTATATTATATTATATTATTTATATATATTATATTATTATATTTACTATTTTATTATAATAATATTATTAATTAAATATTACTATATATTGCTATATTATATTATTTATTATTATTATTTATTATATATTTTATATATTATTATATTATCAATTAATTATTATTATATATTGCTATATTATATTATATTATACATTTTTAAATATATTATATTATTATATTTACTATTTTATTATTATTATATTATTAATTAAATATTATTATACCTTGCTATATTATATTATTAAATATTATAATATATTATATATTTTATATATTATTATATTTACTATTTTATTATTATTATATTATTAATTAATTATTATTATATATTGCTATATTATATTATATTATACATTTTTAAATATATTATATTATTATATTTACTATTTTATTTTTAAATATTATTATTTATTGTTATATTATATTTTAGTTACTATATTATTATATTATTAATTACATATTATATATTGCTATATTATATTATTTATTTAATAATATAATATAATATAATATTAAATATTACATTATAATATAACATAGCAATATATAATATATAAAATATTTAATAATAATAATAAAATAGTAAATATAATATAGCAATAAATAATATTCAATAATA
This sequence comes from Anolis carolinensis, assembly GCF_035594765.1. Lineage (NCBI taxonomy): Eukaryota > Metazoa > Chordata > Lepidosauria > Squamata > Anolidae > Anolis > Anolis carolinensis. The sequence continues at coordinate 5,394,388 of NC_085847.1, forward strand.
TAAAATAATATAGTAACTAAAATATAATATAATAAATAATATTTAATAATAATAATATAGTAACTAAAATATAATATAGCAATATATAATAATATATAATATAATAATAAAATAGTAAATATAATAATATAATACATCAATAAATAATAATATTCAATAATATAAAATAATATAGTAACTAAAATATAATATAACAATAAATAATAATATATAATATAATAATAAAATAGTAAATATAATAATATAATACATCAATAAATAATAATATTCAATAATAATATAATAAGTGACAAATTTTATATATTATTATATACTGCTATATTATACTACATCATCATATTCAATATTTTATTTTATTATTATATATTATATATTGCTATATTATAATATATAATAATAAAATAAAATACTGAATATGATGATGTAGTATAATATAGCAGTATATAATAATATATAAAATATATAATAATAGTAATTATAATAAAATAAAATAAGACATGATAATATATAATTATATTACTTTAATAATATAATTATATATTTATTATTTTTATATTATTATATATTATAATATTATTATATGTATTGTTATACATTATTATGTTATTATAATAATACACATAATAATAAATAAATCATAGTAATAATAAAATATAATAATAATAATAATAATAATAATAATAATAAAATACAAACATTTTAAAAATCACATAAATACTCATGAAAATATTCACAAAAAATAAAATATTCATGAAAAATGATCAGGAAAATATTCACAAAAATTATTAAAAAAAATCAGGAAAAATAATCATGAAAATATTCACAAAAAATAAAATATTCATGAAAAATGATTAGGAAAATATTCACAAAAATTATAAAAAATTCAGGAAAAATAATCAGGAAAGTATTCACAAAAAATAAAATATTCATGAAAAATGATCAGGAAAATATTCACAAAAATTATTAAAAAATTCAGGAAAAATAATCATGAAAATATTCACAAAAAATAAAATATTCATGAAAAATGATCAGGAAAATATTCACAAAAATTATTAAAAAATTCAGGAAAAATAATCAGGAAAATATTCACAAAAAATAAAATATTCATGAAAAATGATCAGGAAAATATTCACAAAAATTATTAAAAAATTCAGGAAAAATAATCATGAAAATATTCACAAAAAATAAAATATTCATGAAAAATGATCAGGAAAATATTCACAAAAATTATAAAAAAATTCAGGAAAAATAATCATGAAAATATTCACAAAAATGATAAAATATACGAATAATGTGGATAATGATCTCTGGACTTTGTGCACGTACATAGTTGTGGAGGAGGCCCTGCGCGGAGAGGCGTAGCTGCTGGACCTGGCACTGGACCTGCGGGTAGAGTGTCCCTGCGCAGCCGGGCCCGGCCTCCGACCCCTTGACCGGCAGCTGAGCCTCTGCCTTGACCGGTCCGCCCAAGACCTCATTGACGCCCTTGACTTCGATGCTTCTGCGCAAAGGAAGGGACGAGAGGACGAGGAGGAGGAGGAGGAGGCCGAGGAAGGACGACCCTGGACAAATAATAATAATAATAATAAATAATAATAATATAATAATAATAAATAAATAAAATAGAAGAAAATAATAAAATAAAATACTGGAATAATAATAAATAATAATATAATAATAATAAATAATAAATAAATAAAATAGAAGAAAATAATAAAATAAAATACTGGAATAATAATAATAAATAATAATATAATAATAATAAATAATAAATAAATAAAATAGAACAAAATAATAAAATAAAATACTGGAATAATAATAAATAATAATATAATAATAATAAATAAATAAAATAGAACAAAATAATAAAATAAAATACTGGAATAATAATAAATAATAATAATAATAAATAATAATAAATAAATAAAATAGAACAAAATAATAAAATAAAATACTGGAATAATAATAATAAATAATAATATAATAATAATAAATAATAAATAAATAAAATAGAAGAAAATAATAAAATAAAATACTGGAATAATAATAAATAATAATATAATAATAATAAATAATAAATAAATAAAATAGAACAAAATAATAAAATAAAATACTGGAATAATAAATAATAATAATAATAATAATAATAATAATAATAATAATAATAATAAATAAAATAGAACAAAATAATAAAATAAAATACTGGAATAATAATAAATAATAATAATAATAAATAATAATAAATAAATAAAATAGAACAAAATAATAAAATAAAATACTGGAATAATAATAAATAATAATATAATAATAATAAATAATAAATAAATAAAATAGAACAAAATAATAAAATAAAATACTGGAATAATAATAAATAATAATAAATAATAAATAAATAAAATAGAACAAAATAATAAAATAAAATACTGGAATAATAATAAATAATAATATAATAATAATAAATAATAAATAAATAAAATAGAACAAAATAATAAAATAAAATACTGGAATAATAATAAATAATAATATAATAATAAGTTAAAATACTTGAATAATTAATAACAATATTGAACAAATGATCATAATAAATTCAATAAATGAAAATGAATAATACAGAATAACAGAATAATAAAATGAAAAAAATAATATAATAATAATAAATATTAGAACAAAATATTAAAATAAAATACTGGAGTAATAATGAATAATAACATAATATTAATAAATTAAAATGAATAAAATATTAGAACAAAATATTAAAATAAAATACTGGAGTAAATAAATAATACCATGATATTAATAAATTAAAATGAATAAAATATTAGAAGAAAATAATAAAATAAAATACTTGAATAATCAATAAAAATATTGAACAAATGATCATAATAAATTCAATAAATGAAAATGAATAATACAAATATTAGGATAAAATAATAAAATATTAGAATTAGAAATGCGGGATAAATATAATAATAATAATAATAATAATAATAATAATAATAATAATAATAAATGAAGACCTCCTGCCATGGAGTCTTTCCTGTTCTTGGGCTGAAGGCGAAAAGCAGAAGGAGAAGAAGAAGAAAAAGGAGAAAAAGGAGAAGAAGAAGAAGGAAAAAAAGGAAAAAAAGGAAACTTGGCCGTCCCATGACTTTGACTCAAAGGGAAGGAAAGAAGGACAGCCTCCAGGGCAGAGAACAAGTATTTATTATTATTATTATTATTATTATTATTATTATTATTATTATTATTATATATTGTCACTTTATTATTATATAACATGACATAATTATATATCATTATATATTATATTATAATGCATTATATTATTTTATATTATATATTACATTACGTCACATCGTCATAAAACATTATTATTATTATTATATATCCTGTATTATTATAATATCCATATATTAATATGTTACATTACGTTTTTGTATTACATTATATTATTATATATGATACTAGCTGTGCCCGGCCACGCGTTGCTGTGGCAAAGTGGTGGTGGTATCGGTTGAAACTTGTTGTGGAATTTTTATTTGTATTTTTTTAAATTAATTTTATCGTCAGTTATCTTTTTTATGTATTATATTTTATTATTTTGTCGTATTATTTTTAGTCATTTTGTTATAGTATTTTATTGTATTAATTATTTTAGTGTTTTTCATAATTTTTTATTGTCTTATTTGTATTTATTTTTTTATCATTATTTTATTAACACTGGGCTGAGTGGGTTGCTAGGAGACCAAGTGGGCGGAGCTTAGCCTTCTCACTGGCAGCAATTGGATAAAAACAATTATTCCTCTCCCTCTAATTAGGAATTTATTTTTCTTTTCTTTTTGTTGTATCAACCTAGAGGCATGGATGAGGGGTTGTGATGTCAATTTTCGAGGTTGTGGGGTGTTTACTTTTGTTGTTTTGTCCGCTGCCGTGATGCCATCACTCTTTTATATATATAGATTATATAATTTTTTTATATAATTATTACATTACCTTATTATTATTATTATTAGATGGGGATACTTTAGAAATGAAACGCTGGTGCCATCTAATTTTGTAATGAGTTTTGGAAACATCAATCGCTGGATAATCGTTCTGGATAATCCAGAAGCTTGGATAAGTGAGGCTTGGTTAAGTGAGACTCTATTGTACTTACTCTTATAAACCTGTGGCGCCTGAGAAAGGTAAAACCAATGCCGGAAAGGCAGAAAGATATGGCGTCGCAAATTAGTTAAGTTTGAGCTATTTATTTATTTACTTATAGTTCTTACTCTTATAAACCTGTGGCGCCTGAGAAAGGTAAAACCAATGCCGGAAAGTTTGGGCTATTTATTTATTTACTTATAGTTCTTACTCTTATAAACCTGTGGCGCCTGAGAAAGGTAAAACCAATGCCGGAAAGTTTAGGCTATTTATTTATTTACTTATAGTTCTTACTCTTATAAACCTGTGGCGCCTGAGAAAGGTAAAACCAATGCCGGAAAGTTTGGGCTATTTATTTATTTACTTATAGTTCTTACTCTTATAAACCTGTGGCGCCTGAGAAAGGTAAAACCAATGCCGGAAAGTTTAGGCTATTTATTTATTTACTTATAGTTCTTACTCTTATAAACCTGTGACGCCTGAGAAAGGTAAAACCAATGCCGGAAAGTTTAGGCTATTTATTTATTTACTTATAGTTCTTACTCTTATAAACCTGTGACGCCTGAGAAAGGTAAAACCAATGCCGGAAAGTTTGGGCTATTTATTTATTTACTTATAGTTCTTACTCTTATAAACCTGTGGCGCCTGAGAAAGGTAAAACCAATGCCGGAAAGTTTAGGCTATTTATTTATTTACTTATAGTTCTTACTCTTATAAACCTGTGGCGCCTGAGAAAGGTAAAACCAATGACGGAAAGTTTGGGCTATTTATTTATTTACTTATAGTTCTTACTCTTATAAACCTGTGACGCCTGAGAAAGGTAAAACCAATGCCGGAAAGTTTAGGCTATTTATTTATTTACTTATAGTTCTTACTCTTATAAACCTGTGACGCCTGAGAAAGGTAAAACCAATGCCGGAAAGTTTGGGCTATTTATTTATTTACTTATAGTTCTTACTCTTATAAACCTGTGGCGCCTGAGAAAGGTAAAACCAATGCCGGAAAGTTTAGGCTATTTATTTATTTACTTATAGTTCTTACTCTTATAAACCTGTGACGCCTGAGAAAGGTAAAACCAATGCCGGAAAGTTTAGGCTATTTATTTATTTACTTATAGTTCTTACTCTTATAAACCTGTGGCGCCTGAGAAAGGTAAAACCAATGCCGGAAAGTTTAGGCTATTTATTTATTTACTTATAGTTCTTACTCTTATAAACCTGTGGCGCCTGAGAAAGGTAAAACCAATGCCGGAAAGTTTAGGCTATTTATTTATTTACTTATAGTTCTTACTCTTATAAACCTGTGGCGCCTGAGAAAGGTAAAACCAATGCCGGAAAGTTTGGGCTATTTATTTATTTACTTATAGTTCTTACTCTTATAAACCTGTGACGCCTGAGAAAGGTAAAACCAATGCCGGAAAGTTTAGGCTATTTATTTATTTACTTATAGTTCTTACTCTTATAAACCTGTGACGCCTGAGAAAGGTAAAACCAATGCCGGAAAGTTTAGGCTATTTATTTATTTACTTATAGTTCTTACTCTTATAAACCTGTGGCGCCTGAGAAAGGTAAAACCAATGCCGGAAAGTTTAGGCTATTTATTTATTTACTTATAGTTCTTACTCTTATAAACCTGTGGCGCCTGAGAAAGGTAAAACCAATGCCGGAAAGTTTGGGCTATTTATTTATTTACTTATAGTTCTTACTCTTATAAACCTGTGGCGCCTGAGAAAGGTAAAACCAATGCCGGAAAGTTTAGGCTATTTATTTATTTACTTATAGTTCTTACTCTTATAAACCTGTGGCGCCTGAGAAAGGTAAAACCAATGCCGGAAAGTTTGGGCTATTTATTTATTTACTTATAGTTCTTACTCTTATAAACCTGTGGCGCCTGAGAAAGGTAAAACCAATGCCGGAAAGTTTAGGCTATTTATTTATTTACTTATAGTTCTTACTCTTATAAACCTGTGGCGCCTGAGAAAGGTAAAACCAATGCCGGAAAGTTTAGGCTATTTATTTATTTACTTATAGTTCTTACTCTTATAAACCTGTGGCGCCTGAGAAAGGTAAAACCAATGCCGGAAAGTTTGGGCTATTTATTTATTTACTTATAGTTCTTACTCTTATAAACCTGTGGCGCCTGAGAAAGGTAAAACCAATGCCGGAAAGTTTGGGCTATTTATTTATTTACTTATAGTTCTTACTCTTATAAACCTGTGGCGCCTGAGAAAGGTAAAACCAATGCCGGAAAGTTTGGGCTATTTATTTATTTACTTATAGTTCTTACTCTTATAAACCTGTGACGCCTGAGAAAGGTAAAACCAATGCCGGAAAGGCAGAAAGATAGGGCGTCGTAAATTAGTTAAGTTTGAGCTATTTATTTATTTCTCTCCTTCCTTCGTTCCTTCCTTTCCCTCCCTGTTTCTGTCTTTGCGCAACCAGCGCAGGCAGGGTCCAAAGTCCACGGGTTTTGCTGAGCGCGAGCAGAGTGCAGGCCAAGGCAAGGCCGGCCTAGCTCGCTCGCTCGCTCACTCCCGGGTAAACACCAGGTCCGGGACCCGGAGGAGGAGGAGGAGGAGGAGCAGAGCCAGTCCGCACCGGGACCCCAGTCCGCTGTGGTGGGTGAGGATGGTGTCCCGGCTGAGCCTCCTTCAGGGGGAGCTCCTGGGGGCGCTGCTGGGCTCCGGGGTCAGCAAGGACGCCCTGGTGGCCGCACTCCGGACGGGTCAAGGGGCGGACGAGGAGGAGGAGGAGGAGGAGGAGGAAGAGGAAGAGGAAGGGGAAGGAGAGGAGGAAGCCCACCGCCTGGAGGAGGCCCCGCTGAGGAGGGAGCTGGAGCGCCTGAGCCCACACCAGGCCGCCCAGCAGAAGGCCCTCGTGGACACCCTCCTCCAGTAAGCGCAGAAGGCCACCACACCCATGACCTATTATCATTATTATTATTTAGTATATTAAATTATTCTTGACATAGGATATTGCATCATTTTATTTCATATATATTATTATATTATTATTATTTAGAATATTAATATATTTTTATTTGTATCATTATTTAGTATAGTATTTTTATCTATTATTATATTTGTTATATGGCGTTGTTTTTATTTATATGATTGTTTAATATATTATTTTATATTTAGTATATTATTTGTATTTAATATATTTATTATTTCATATTACATTTAGTATATTTATTATTATTAATATTATTATTATGTATTATATTTGTTGTTTATATATTATTTAATAATCCAGCCTTAGTCTCATCCATGGGTCACCCAACTCCGTGGTCACCCATCTTGGTCCAGTCCATGGGCCACCCACCTCCAGGGTCCTCCATCCCTGGTCTCATCCAAGGGCCACCCACCTTCAGGGTCCTCCATCCCTGGTCTCATCCATGGGCCACCCACCTTCAGGGTCCTCCATACCTGGTCTCATCCATGGGCCACCCACCTTCAGGGTTCTCCATCCCTGGTCTCATCCAAGGGCCACCCACCTTCGGGGTCCTCCATACCTGGTCTCATCCATGGGCCACCCACCTTCAGGGTTCTCCATCCCTGGTCTCATCCATGGGCCACCCACCTCCAGGGTTCTCCATCCCTGGTCTCATCCATGGGCCACCCACCTTTGGGGTCCTCCATCCCTGGTCTCATCCAAGGGCCACCCACCTTCAGGGTCCTCCATCCCTGGTCTCATCCATGGGCCACCCACCTTCAGGGTCCTCCATACCTGGTCTCATCCATGGGCCACCCACCTTCAGGGTTCTCCATCCCTGGTCTCATCCAAGGGCCACCCACCTTCGGGGTCCTCCATCCCTGGTCTCATCCAAGGGCCACCCACCTTCAGGGTTCTCCATCCCTGGTCTCATCCATGGGCCACCCACCTCCAGGGTTCTCCATCCCTGGTCTCATCCATGGGCCACCCACCTTTGGGGTCCTCCATCCCTGGTCTCATCCCTGGTCTCATCCATGGGCCACCCACCTTCAGGGTCCTCCATCCCTGGTCTCATCCATGACATCATCCATGGGCCACCCACCTTAAGGGTTGTCTACCATCATCGGCCACCCACCTGTTGGGGTCACTCACCCTTGCTCTGGTCCGTGGTGAGTGGGGTCCATCCTCGGGGCCACCCGTCCTTCCCTCACGGGCCTGTTGTTTGTGTCCCCCCCCCACTCAGAGAGGACCCCTGGCGGGTGGCCAAGATGGTGAAGTCCTACCTGCAGCAGCACAACATCCCCCAGCGCGAGGTGGTGGACACCACGGGCCTCAACCAGTCCCACCTCTCGCAGCACCTCAACAAGGGCACCCCCATGAAGACCCAGAAGCGCGCCGCCCTCTACGCCTGGTACGTCCGCAAGCAGCAGGAGGTCGCCCAACGTGAGTACGGACACCCACCACGCCCCCCCCCGTGACGCCCTGAGGGACGGGTGGCCCTGACCGAGTGGCCCTTCCCTCCCCCCCAGAGTTCACTCACGCCGGCCAGGACCTGTCTGCGGAGGAGGAGTCCGTGGCGGGGGAGGATCTCCCGGCCAAGAAGGGGCGCAGGAACCGCTTCAAGTGGGGTCCCGCCTCCCAGCAGATCCTCTTCCAGGCCTACGAGAGGCAGAAGAACCCCAGCAAGGAGGAGAGGGAGGCCCTGGTCGACGAGTGCAACAGGTGAGTGGCCGGCGGGTGTCCGTCCGGCTCCAGAGGGGCCCGTCTTGGGGCCGTCCAGCCTCCTTCCAACCCTCGTGGTTGACGTCTTTTTGGGTTCGCCCACCTTCGGGGTCGACCAGTGGGACCGTCCAGCTCCAGGGTGGCCCACTTTCGGGAGCTTCCTCTCGGGGTCACCCACCTTTAGAGGTCCCCATCCTTAGAGCGGCCCACCCTCAGGGTCTCCCGTCTCGGGGTCATCCTCCTTTGGGTCCTCCACCTTCTTCCTTCACGTAGTCCATCCTTAGAGGTGTCCACCCTTGTGGTTCTCCATCTTTGGGGTCTTCCAGGGTCCTCCTTTGGGGTCTTCCTCCCCCAGGTTGTCCATGGTCAGAGTCCTCCACCCCTGGGCCGTCCATCTCTGGGATCTTCCACCTCCGGGGCCCTCCTTTGGGACCTTCTTCCTTCACGTAGTCCATCCTTAGAGGTGTCCACCCTTGTGGTTCTCCATCTTTGGGGTCTTCCAGGGTCCTCCTTTGGGGTCTTCCTCCCCCAGGTTGTCCATGGTCAGAGTCCTCCACCCCTGGGCCGTCCATCTCTGGGATCTTCCACCTCCGGGGCCCTCCTTTGGGACCTTCTTCCTTCACGTAGTCCATCCTTAGAGGTGTCCATCCTTGTGGTTCTCCATCTTTGGGGTCTTCCAGGGTCCTCCTTTGGGGTCTTCCTCCCCCGGGCTGTCCATGTTCAGAGTCCTCCACCCCTGGGGCCGCCCATCTCTGGGATCTTCCACCTCCTTTGGGACCTTCTTCCTTCACATAGTCCATCCTTAGAGTTGCCACCCTTGTGGTTCTCCATCTTTGGGGTCTTCCAGGGTCCTCCTTTGGGGTCTTCCTCCCCCGGGTTGTCCATGGTCAGAGTCCTCCACCCCTGGGGCCGCCCATCTCTGGGATCTTCCACCTCCTTTGGGACCTTCTTCCTTCACGTAGTCCATCCTTAGAGTTGCCACCCTTGTGGTTCTCCATCTGGGGGTCTTCCACCCCCGGGGCCTCCTTGGGGGCCTCCTGACCGACCCCTGCCCTTTCCCGGCAGAGCAGAGTGCCTCCAGCGAGGGGTCTCCCCGTCCCAGGCACAGGGGCTGGGCTCCAACCTGGTCACCGAGGTCCGCGTCTACAACTGGTTCGCCAACCGGAGGAAGGAGGAGGCCTTCCGGCACAAGCTGGCCCTGGACGGCTACGGGGGGCCTCCGGCGGGGGCCGCTCCCCACTTGGCCCCTGGCGACGGGGCCCCGCTCTCCCCCAGCAAAGTCCACGGTAAGCCCCGCCAACACCCCACCCCCCGCGATCCGTTTATGGGGACGGACCCACCGGACGGAGCCTTGTGTTTCCAGAACAACAACAAGAACAACAACATCAACAGAACGTCCCGTTCGCCGACCCGGGCCTGAGGTACCACCAGCAGCAGCCCGTCGCGGCCAGTGAGACCAGCGAGTCCTCGCCCTGCGACCCTCTCGGGGGGAACGTGGTCGCCGTGGCCGCCCACACTGCCCTCCACCAGGTCTCATCTCCCTCCGGCCTCTGCTCACCCGCCTCCGGGTCGGCCCCGGAGGTCAAGATGGTGAGTCGAGGAGATCCAACCACACGGACCCCCGGTGTTGACCCCGACCCAACTAGCTCTAACCCGAACCCAGGTCTCTGACCCAAATGAGTCGGGCCGTAGTTCTCACCCTAACCCAACCAACTCTAACCTGAAACCCAACCTCTGGGGTCACTCTCAGGTTCGTCCAACCTCTGGGGTCACTCTCAGGTTCGTCCAACCATTGGGGTCACTCCCAGGTTCGTCCAACCTTTGGGGTCACTCTCAGGTTCGTCCAACCTCTGGGGTCACTCCCAGGTTCGTCCAACCTTTGGGTCACTCTCAGGTTCGTCCAACCTTTGGGGTCACTCCCAGGTTCGTCCAACTTCTGGGGTCATTCTCAGGTTCGTCCAACCTCTGGGGTCACTCTCAGGTTCGTCCAACCTCTGGGGTCACTCCCAGGTTCGTCCAACCTCTGGGGTCACTCTCAGGTTCGTCCAACCTCTGGGGTCACTCCCAGGTTCGTCCAACCTCTGGGGTCACTCCCAGGTTCGTCCAACCTCTGGGGTCACTCCCAGGTTCGTCCAACCTCTGGGGTCACTCTCAGGTTCGTCCAACCTCTGGGGTCACTCTCAGGTTCGTCCAACCTCTGGGGTCACTCCCAGGTTCGTCCAACCTTTGGGTCACTCTCAGGTTCGTCCAACCTTTGGGGTCACTCCCAGGTTCGTCCAACTTCTGGGGTCATTCTCAGGTTCGTCCAACCTTTGGGGTCACTCTCAGGTTCGTCTAACCGTTGGGGTCACTCTCAGGTTCGTCCAACCTTTGGGGTCACTCCCAGGTTCGTCCAACTTCTGGGGTCACTCTCAGGTTCGTCCAACCTTTGGGGTCACTCCCAGGTTCGTCCAACCTCTGGGGTCACTCTCAGGTTCGTCCAACCTCTGGGGTCACTCTCAGGTTCGTCCAACCGTTGGGGTCACTCTCAGGTTCGTCCAACCTGGGGGGGGCTTCCACCTCTGGGGTCCATCGTTGGGGTCCTCCATCTCAAGAGTTGCCCACCCTCAGGGCCGTCCATCGTCAGGGTCTTCCGTCTCTAGAACCGGAGGGCCGCTCTGACCGTTGACCGTCCTTCTCCCGCAGATCCCGGTGCCCGGAGGCCCACTCCCGCCGGTGAGCACGCTGACCGCCCTGCACGGCCTGGAGCCCCGGGCGCTGAGCCCCCAGACCCAGAGCCTCATCATGGCCTCCCTCTCGGGGGTCATGGCCATCGGCGCCGGGGACCCCTCCTCCTTCGCCCACGCCGGGGGATCCACGCTCGTCATCGGTGAGTACGGACGGACGGACGGACTCCCCGTCTCCCGAAGGGACTCCAGAAAGGCCGTCCGCTAGGGAAGCAAGGTCAGGCGCAGAGCTGAGCCCGGAGGACCAGGTGGAGAGTGTAGTGAGCAGCGAGGTCGGAGATTTGCCTTCCGTCAACCAGGTCGCGCAACAGGTTTCCGGTCCTTCTCGGCTGTGGCGTTGGTGGAGAGGCGCACTTCCTGTCTCTCTAATGGCAATTTACGCGAGGAGGGGCCAACTTCCTGTCCTTCACGGGGAGGGGTCAACTTCCTCTCTCTCTATTGGTGACCTCTGTACAGAGGGCCCAATTTCCTGTCCTTCACAGGAGACCAACTTCTTGTCTCTGTAATGGTGACCTCTGCAGGGAGGGGCTGGCTTCCTGTCTCCCGAGGGAGGGGCCGGCTTCCTGTCTCGCCAGGGAGGGGCCGGCTTCCTGTCTTGCCAGGGAGGGGCTGGCTTCCTGTCTCCCGAGGGAGGGGCCGGCTTCCTGTCTCCCCAGGGAGGGGCCGGCTTCCTGTCTCGCCAGGGAGGGGCCGGCTTCCTGTCTCGCCAGGGAGGGGCCGGCTTCCTGTCTCCCCAGGGAGGGGCCGGCTTCCTGTCTCCCCAGGGAGGGGCCGGTTTCCTGTCTCCCCAGGGAGGGGCCGACTTCCTGTCTCGCCAGGGAGGGGCCGGCTTCCTGTCTTGCCAGGGAGGGGCTGGCTTCCTGTCTCCCGAGGGAGGGGCCGGCTTCCTGTCTCGGCAGGGAGGGGCCGGCTTCCTGTCTCGCCAGGGAGGGGCCGGCTTCCTGTCTCGCCAGGGAGGGGCTGGCTTCCTGTCTCCCGAGGGAGGGGCCGGCTTCCTGTCTCGCCAGGGAGGGGCCGGCTTCCTGTCTCGCCAGGGAGGGGCCGGCTTCCTGTCTTGCCAGGGAGGGGCTGGCTTCCTGTCTCCCGAGGGAGGGGCCGGCTTCCTGTCTCGCCAGGGAGGGGCCGGCTTCCTGTCTCGCCAGGGAGGGGCCGGCTTCCTGTCTCGCCAGGGAGGGGCTGGCTTCCTGTCTCCCGAGGGAGGGGCCGGCTTCCTGTCTCGCCAGGGAGGGGCCGGCTTCCTGTCTCGCCAGGGAGGGGCCGGCTTCCTGTCTTGCCAGGGAGGGGCTGGCTTCCTGTCTCCCGAGGGAGGGGCCGGCTTCCTGTCTCGCCAGGGAGGGGCCGGCTTCCTGTCTCGCCAGGGAGGGGCCGGCTTCCTGTCTCGCCAGGGAGGGGCCGACTTCCTGTCTCGCCAGGGAGGGGCTGGCTTCCTGTCTCCCGAGGGAGGGGCCGGCTTCCTGTCTCCCCAGGGAGGGGCCGACTTCCTGTCTCGCCAGGGAGGGGCCGGCTTCCTGTCTTGCCAGGGAGGGGCCAGCTTCCTGTCTCCCGAGGGAGGGGCCGGCTTCCTGTCTCGCCAGGGAGGGGCCGGCTTCCTGTCTCGCCAGGGAGGGGCCGGCTTCCTGTCTCGCCAGGGAGGGGCCGACTTCCTGTCTCGCCAGGGAGGGGCTGGCTTCCTGTCTCCCGAGGGAGGGGCCGGCTTCCTGTCTCCCCAGGGAGGGGCCGACTTCCTGTCTCGCCAGGGAGGGGCCGGCTTCCTGTCTCGCCAGGGAGGGGCCAGCTTCCTGTCTCGCTAGGGAGGGGCCGGCTTCCTGTCTCGCCAGGGAGGGGCCAGCTTCCTGTCTCGCTAGGGAGGGGCCGGCTTCCTGTCTCGCCAGGGAGGGGCCAGCTTCCTGTCTCGCTAGGGAGGGGCCAGCTTCCTGTCTCGCCAGGGAGGGGCCGACTTCCTGTCCTCCTGCCTTCCCTCCCTCCCTCCCTCCCTTCCTTCCGTCCAGGCCTGGCGTCCACTCAGGGCCCGAGCGTCCCAGCCGTCCTCAACAGCATGGGCAGCAGCCTGACCACTCTCCAGCCGGTCCAGTTCTCCCCGCAGCTCCACCCGTCCCCGTACCAGCAGCAGGTCCAGAGCCCCTTCGTGGCCTCTCACGGTCAGTGCGGGTCGCGACACGAGGGACTGGTCAAGGTGGGGGTCACGGGCCTCCCAATCGGCCAGGCGACCGGTCAAGCGGAGGGGTCGTGGGCCTCCTAACTGGGTGTCAAGCGGGAGAGTCATGGGCCTCCCACTCATCGTCCCCATCGGACGTTGGGCGACCGGTCAGTGCTCCGTCCTGACCTTCCGTGGCCGTTCCCCCTCCTAGCGCTCTACGGCCACAAACAGGAAGCGGCCCCGTTCGCCCAGGCCAGCTTCCTGCTGACCGACACGTCCGGCCTGACCCCGGCCAAACAGGTAGGGGGTGGACACAAGGCGGGCGGGCGGGCGGGAGGGAGGGAGGGAAGCCGTTCCGGGACGGACTCGACACTGTTTCCCCCGGACGCAGGTGTTCGCCCCCGACCTGGAGATCCTCCCCGCGAGCGGTCAAGCGCCCGGCGGCCCCGAGGCGGCCATTTCCCACCTGGGCTCCAGCCCTGCCGGTCAGTGGCCCTGACGTCCCGCCCCTGTGCCGCCCCCGGGTGGCCCTTCCCGCCGTGACGCGCCCTCCTCTCCCGTTCCCTCCCAGGGTCCTCGTCGACGTCCGGCGGCCTGACCCTGTACCCGGGCCCCCAGTCCGGAATCGAGACCTTCATCTCCTCCCAGTAACAACCATTAATAAACAAATGCCCAATTTATTTATACGTCAAGTCGGTCCGACTCCGTCTTGTTTCCCCCTCTTCCTCTTCCTCTTCTTCCGCAAAATGGCCGCCGGGGATCCGTCGGTCGTGGCGGAAGGCCCGCCCCCCGCTCCGCCCTGCTCTAGGCCACTCCCCTTCAAGATGTCCGCCGCCGTCATGGCCGCCTCCCGGCAACGGAGCCACTCCTCCCCCGAAGAGCTGGGAAAGGGGGCGGGAAGGTCAGAGTCAGGGCAAGATGGCCGCCCCCAAGGCATCAAATCCAAGATGGCCGCCCCAAAAAAATTCAAGATGGCCGCCCCAAGGCATGCATTCCAAGATGGCTGCCCCCGATGTAATAATTACAAGATGGATACCCCAAAGGCATTCATTCCAAGATGGCCGCCCCCAAGGCATCAAATCCAAGATGGCCGCCCCAAAAGAATTCAAGATGGCCGCCCCAAGGCATGCATTCCAAGATGGCTGCCCCCGATGTAATAATTACAAGATGGATACCCCAAAGGCATTCATTCCAAGATGGCCGCCCCCAAGGCATCAAATCCAAGATGGCCGCCCCAAAAAAATTCAAGATGGCCGCCCCAAGGCATGCATTCCAAGATGGCTGCCCCCGATGTAATAATTACAAGATGGATACCCCAAAGGCATTCATTCCAAGATGGCCGCCTCAAAACCGTTCATTTCCAAGATGGCCACCCCACCCAAGACCCTCAATTCATATAACAATAATAAAATATAAAATAATTAAATAACAATATCATAATAATAATACTGTAATTCTCACCTCGAGGAGGAGGAGCATCGCCTCTTCTTCCTCACCATGGAAGGCAAGGATTCGGGTTTTTCGGAATTTTCCGGAAGCGACGAGGAGAAGAGGCGGAACCCTGCGCAGGAAATGACATCACAATTTTTATATAAACATATATATATAATTTTATATATTACTTTATTATATTACTACATTATATATTTTATTATTGTAATGTATTTTAGATATATAATTTGTATATATTATAGTATATTATATATATAAAGAAAATACTATAATAATCTAATATGTTAATAATATATTATATTATTATACTGTACTTATATTATATTTATATTATTACAATATATTCCTATTACATTATATTACTATACAGTATATAATACTATTATTGTATTGTATGACTCTATGATATTATATCTTATATAATAAAATAATAATTTTGTATATTTTATAATACAATAACATAAAATTATATATGTAATATTATACAATACAATAGTATATAATACTATAATAATGCATTGTAATATAATAATATATTCATAATTATATTATATTATTGCATTACATTAAATTATTTTAGATTACAGTATTATACTGTATTACATAATATTTTATTATTATATTGTATACATTTTACATTATATATTATCTTATATTATATTGCGCTATAATTATATATTATTATATTATATTACTATATTATTATTTATCCTATATTATTATTATTATTATTATTGTATTAAGAAATACCGTCTCCGGGCGGCTCCGCCCCTTCCTGTTCCTTCTCTATGGTTCCTGGCGGACGATCCCAGAGCGTCACCGACCTGTGGAGGGAAATTATTCTAATTTATGCGCATACCAAATGAGCAGGGCGCTCCCTCTCTCTGTAGGGAAGCTGACCATAGAGACCCAACTGGGAGGACCCAGGAAATTCCTAGAGCGGCAGGAGCAGCCACGCCCCTTACCTGTCCAAGATGGCTGTCAGCTTCTTGGCCACGTGAGCCTTGAACCCGGCGCTCGTTTGCAGCTCATTTGCATATTCCTCATTAGGGCGGGCTTAAAAGAAAATAAAATTGAATCGTTTTTGTGGAAGTCACGTGATTCCTGAAGCCTTCAGAGGCCTTTCACCCCTTTAAACCCCTGTCAGGCCTTTAGACTACAACTCCCGAGAGCCTTTGCCATCCGCCGCGAGGGAAGAGGCTTCTGGGAGTTGGAGTCCGCTCAGACCGGAAGTAGGCCGCGTTCGAAGCCTACGGCCTTTCCCCGACGCCTTACCGATCGACGGCGACGGGACTCCGCGGGGAGGGACCCAGGCGGCCTCCCGGGCTCTCTGCAAGGCCTCCGCGTCGTCTTCGTCGCTGCTGCCGCCGCTGCTTCCATTACCGGCGCCATTCTTCTTCCCGGCCGCTGCCATTTTTAGGAAGGCCATTTTTAGAAGCGCGCATGCGCCAACTTGAGGCGATTTCGGTTTGTTTTCCCCTGCAAAGCGGTGTGCGCATGCGTGGAAGCGACAAGGTCAGGGAAACGGCCTGAGATGAGGGAGCGCGCATGCGTGAATGCCAGAAAACGCGCATTGGGACGGCTTCGTGTCGAGCGAGTGCGCCTGCGCGGAAGTGGCGGGACAGTATTGCGGGTGTTGCGGCCTAAAGTGTCCCCCGCAACTTCCGGTTCCGGTGGAAAAAAAAACACCTCAGCGGAGAGCGGACGAGACTCGTCGCTCGACACGGAAGCGAGCGGAAGTGAGGAGGGGGCCTACATCCGGTGAGTGGGCCTCCTGAGGCTATTGAAGAGCCTCGCAGCTCCAAAGCCTGGCTGCTTCCTGCCCTGGGAGACCGGGAGGAACCCTCCGATCGTTCGGGGAGTGTTGTTAGCTGGCCCGGGTTGTTCCTTTCCTTGCCGACCTCCCGATCAAGGATTCCCCCCCCCCCGCCTTGGGAATGCACAGAAGCAGGCGAAACGTCAGGAGGGAGTGCTGCTGCTGCTGCTTATTGGCCTTAAAGGTCCCCGGGGAAACTCCTATTATTATTATTCTAATATATGTATATATAAACCCAAAGCAGGCGAAACGTCAGGAGAGAGTGCTGCTGCGCACCTACCATTATTATATTCTGTTATTCTATATAATAACATAACAATATATTAATAATATAAAAACAATAATATGTTATATAAACGTAATAAAATAATATATAAATAATAATAATAATATATTATAATAGTAATATATAAATGCATTACAATATAGTATCTATAATAATATAACCATATATAATAGTATAATAATCTATAAATGTAATATATACATAATGATATAATAATGCTATATCAATGGGATATAATAATATATAAATGTAATATAATATAGATATACATACTAATAGAAAATAATATAATATTTAGATGCAATATAAATAGTATCTGTAATAATATAACAATATATAAATAATATGTAATATAATAACAATATATAAATGTAATATATATAAATAATTATATGTAAATAATAATAAAATAATCTATAAATGTAATATAATATATACATAATGATATAATAATACTATATACATGTAATATAATAATATAATAATGTAATATAATATATAAATAATAGTATATAAATGTAATATAATATATCCGTAATAATAATACTATATACATGTAATATAATAATATATAAATAAATATAATAATATAAAAATGTAATATATACATATAATATATAAATGTGATATAATATATACATAATGATATAATAATATTATATACATGTAATATAATATATATGTAATGATATAATAATACTATATACATGTAATATAATAATATATAAATAAATAATATAATATAATAATATAAAAAGTAATATAATATATAAATAATAGTATATAAATGTAATATAATATATCCGTAATAATAATACTATATACATGTAATATAATAATATATAAATAAATATAATAATATAAAAATTAATATATACATATAATATATAAATAATAATATAATATATAAATGTGATATAATATATACGCAATGATATAATAATATTATATACATGTAATATAATATATATGTAATGATATAATAATACTATATACATGTAATATAATAATATATAAATAAATAATATAATAATATAAAAAGTAATATAATATATACGTAATTATATAATAATACTATATACATGTAATATAATAATATAATAATGTAATATAATATATAAATAATAATATGATAAAATATAAAAATGTAATATAATATATACGTAATGATATAATAATATAATAATGTAATATAATATATAAATAATAGTATATAAATGTAATATAATATATACGTAATGATAATAATGCTATATATATATACATGTAATATAATAATATATATAAATAATATAATAAAATAATATATAAATGTAATATAATATATACATAATGATATAATAATACTATATACATGTAATATAATAATATATAAACAAAAATACAATATAATAATATATAATACAAATATAATATTATACTATATAAACAACATAATATACTAATGTAACAGCTGTTGTCAGACCCTTTGAAGCAGCCAGGCTTTGGAGCTGCCAGGCCCTTCACCCAGTGCCTAATATTTAAATCTTTGAGAGACGTAAACATACGTGTGTTTACGTGAACGTGGTTCTGATGCAAGCGTGTGCCAATGGCCCCGGAGACTCTTTTCCGGGGAAACCAAGGCATCCCTATGGGGATTTCTTGTCTTTTCAAGCAGCACAAGAGGAATCCCATTAATATTATTATTATTATTATTATCTGAACGCAAACAGAGGAGATTTTGCCAGCGAGGAGGAGCCCATGCTCGTTCAGGTAATTCAGGCATTTATCCAATTATTATTATTATTATTATTATTATTATTATTATTATTAATTATATGATACTATTATATTATTCTACAATTATCTATATGTGTGTGCTATTCTATTATTATTTCATTCTATTATTATATCATTATTGCATTATTATATTAATACATAATTTTATTACATTAATATATTATATTACTAATTTTATTATGTTATATTATTGTTATATTATTATATCATTATATTACATTAAATTTTATTATGTTTTTATATTATTATATTGTTGTATTATTGTTATATATTATATTATTATATTATGTTTATATTTTCTTACATTATTTTATATTAGTATATTACTTTACTATTATGTTGTTATATTATTATTATATTGTTGTATTATTGTTATATATTATATTATTATTTTTATATTTTCTTACATTATTTTATATTAGTATATTACTTTACTATTATGTTGTTATATTATTATTATATTGTTGTATTATTGTTACAATATTATTATATTATGTTTATATTTTCTTACATTATTTTATATTAGTATATTACTTTACTATTATGTTGTTATATTATTATTATATTGTTGTATTATTGTTACAATATTATTATATTATGTTTATATTTTCTTACATTATTTTATATTAGTATATTACTTTACTATTATGTTGTTATATTATTATTATATTGTATTATTGTTATATATTATATTATTATGTTTATATTTTCTTATATTAGTTTATATTATTATATGGTGAGTTCTTATCTTATATTTTATTATATTAGTATATTACATTATTATTACGTTGTTATATTATTGTTATATATTATATTATTATATTTTATTATATTATTTTATATTATAATATATTATATGAATTATTATATTCTATTATATTTTAATATTATTATATTATATTATTATAACAGTATATGTTATTATACGGTTATATTATTATTATATGCTATTATATTATCATGTTATTGTATTAATATATATTATTATTATAAGGTTATATTATCATATTATATTATATGTTATTATTGTATTATATTATTATCTTACTATAATAGTTTGTTATTATTGTATTATATTATTATCTTACAATATTATTATATTATTATATTTTATTAGGATATTATTTTATTACATTATATTGTTATTATTATATTATATATCCTTATGCTTATGTAAAGATGCCGGCTGTTATTTTATTACATTATTACACTATAATATTATTATTATTATTTATGGCTATGACGATGCCAGGATGGCGGCGCTGAGCAGCACCAGCAGCAACGGGGTCCCGAGTGCGGGGAACAACGGGGAGTCCGTGGGGGTCGGCGGCCCGGACAGCACCTTCGAGTGCAACATCTGCCTGGACACCGCCAAGGACGCCGTCATCAGCCTCTGCGGACACCTCTTCTGGTCAGCACCCAGACCATGCTGTTGTTGTATTATTATTATTATCATTATTATTATTATTATTATTATTATTATTATGACACAGCAAACAAGATAGATATGCTGGATTTCGTATCACAAAACCACAAGTCGAACACTTCCCAAGTGTCTGGGACTGTGGGATGTATTTTCGGATGATGCTGCAGATCCCAGCAGGGTGGCCTTTTGCAGTTGGCAGATCGTAATTTTGTCAATGTCTATTGTTTCCAAATGCCGGCTGAGATCTTTTGGCACGGCACCCAGTGTGCCCATCACCACCGGGACCACCTGCTCTCGTTTCTGCCAGAGTCTTTGAAGTTCAGTCTTGAGGTCCTGATAGCGGCTGAGTTTTTCCTCTTGTTTTTCGTCAATGTGACTGTCACCTGGGATGGTGACATCAATGATCCAAACCTTTTTCTTTTCCACAACTGTGATGTCTGGTGTGTTGTGTTCCAGAACTTTGTCAGTCTGGATTCGGAAGTCCCACAGTATCTTTGCGTGCTCATTTTCCAAGACTTTTGCAGGTTTGTGATCCCACCAGTTCTTTGCTGCTGGCAGGTGGTCCTTGAGGCATAAGTTCCAATGAGTCATTTGGGCCACATAGTTGTGCCTCTGTTTGTAGTCTGTCTGTGCAATTTTCTTACAGCAGCTGAGGATAGGATCCATGGTGTCGTCGGTTTCCTTGCACAGTCTGCACTTTGGGTCATCAGCAGATTTTTATTATTATTATTATTATTATTATTATTATTATTATTCACATCAACCTAACCCCAATTCTATGTCTTCTCTTTCCTTCCGTATTCCTTTTCTATGTCGGGTCCGTCCCCACAGCTGGCCTTGTTTGCACCAGGTAAGCACAGGAAGACACATATATATCTATTATTATTATTATTATTATTATTATTATTATTATTATTATTATTATTAAAAGATGTATGTACTAGTATGATAACGATAATGAAATGTAAATTATTATTACTTTATTACTATATTGTTATATTATTATTTTAAGATGTATATATATATATATATATTAATGATAATATGCAACACATAATATAATATTTATTATTATTTTAAGATGTGTATATATATATATAAATAATAATATAATAATATAGGTATAATAAAATGCAGCATATTATTATTCTATTCTATTATATATATATATATTATATTATAATTTTAAGATGTGTATATATATACAGTAGAGTCTCACTTATCCAACACTCGCTTATCCAACGTTCTGGATTATCCAACACATTTTTGTAGTCAATGTTTTCAATATATCATGATATTTTGATGCTAAATTCATAAATACAGTAATTACTACATAGCATTACTGCGTATTAAACTACTTTTTCTGCCAAATTTGTTGTCTAACATGATGTTTTGGTGCTTCATTTGTAAAATCATAACCTAATTTGATGATTAATAGGCTTTTCTTTAATGCCTCATTATCCAACATATTCGCTTATCCAACATTCTGCTGGCCCGTTTATGTTGGATAAGTGAGACTCGACTGTATATACATATTTATTAATAAAATAATAATAATATATGAATAATAAAATGCAACATATTATTATTATTACTATATTATATTATTACTATTATATCTATATATATAAAAGAGTGATGGCATCACGGCAGCGGACAAAACAACAAAAGTAAACACCCCACAACCTCGAAAATTGACATCACAACCCCTCATCCATGCCTCTAGGTTGATGCAACAAAAAGAAAAGAAAAATAAAGTCCTAATTAGAGAGAGAGAGGAATAATTGCTTTTATCCAATTGCTGCCAGTTACAAGGCTAAGCTCCACCCACTTGGTCTCCTAGCAACCCACTCAGCCCAGTGTTAATAAAATAATGATAAAAAAATAAATACAAATAATACAATAAAAAATTATAAAAAACACTAAAATAATTAATACAATAAAATACTATAACAAAATGACTAAAAATAATACAACAAAATAATAAAATATAATAAATAAAAAAGATAAGTGACAATAAAATTAATTAAAAAAAAATACAAATAACGTCAAATAAAAATTCCACAACAAGTTTTAACCGATACCACCACCACTTTGCCACAGCAACGCATGGCCGGGCACAGCTAGTAGTCTATATTATTATTATATTATAATTTTAAGATATATATTAATAATAATAAAATAATATAGGAATAATAAAATGCAACATATTATTATTATTACTATATTATATTATTACTATTATATAGTATATATTATTATTATATTATAATTTTAAGATATATATTAATAATAATAAAATAATATAGGAATAATAAAACGCAACATGTTATTATTATGACTATTATTATAATATACATTAGTAGAGTATAATAATGAGACGTAAAGAAATATAGGAAATATAAAATGCAACATTTTATTATTATTTTATTGTTACATACAATAATGATAATGATAATAATACCTTTTTTTGTATTGGGCAGTGGCTGGAAACGCGGCCAAACCGGCAGGTGTGCCCGGTGTGCAAAGCCGGGATCAGCCGAGATAAAGTCATCCCGCTCTACGGGCGAGGAAGCACCGGGCAGCAGGACCCCAGGTCAGGCACCCGCATTGTTATTATTATTATTATTATAAATGTCACATTTCAAATTATTTATTATTATTATTATTATCATTATTATTATTATTATTATTATTATTATTATTATTATTATTATATTAATCTATATATATAAAAGAGTTATGGCATCACGGCAACGCACAAAACAACAAAACTACAGGCCCCCCAACCTCGAAATTTGACAACACAACCCATCATCCACGCCTCTAGGTTGATACAACAAAAAGAAAAGAAAAATAAAGTCCTAATTAGAGAGAGAGGAAAAATTGCTTTTATCCAATTGCTGCCAGTTAGAAGGCTAAGCTCCGCCCACTTGGTCTCCTAGCAACCCAATAAAAAATAATAAAAAACACTAAAAAATAATTTTAAACACTAAAAAATGAATACAATAAAATACTATAATAACAGAAAAAAACTAAAAATAATACAAGAAAATAATAAAATGTAATAAATAAAAAGATAACTTAAAATTAATAAAAAAATACAAATAAAAATTACACAACAATTTTTAACCAATACCACCACCACTTTGCCACAGCAACGCGTGGCCGGGCACAGCTAGTATTATATATAGAATAATAATAATTTATTGTATATTTTATTATAATATTTATTATTATTATTATTATAGTAATAAATATCATAATATATATTATATTTATAATTATATGTTATGTATTATAGTAATAAATATCATAATATAACAAATATGTTTTAATATAATATAATTAATATATTATACTCTATTTTTATAATTTAATTTTATATTATTATATTTAGTGTAATAATGTATTATTTTATATTATTATTATATGTTATCATATTATTATATTTATTTAATATATAAAATACCTAGCTGTGTCTGGCCTCTGAGGATGCCTGCCATAGATGTGGGCGAAACGTCAGAAGAGAATGCTTCTGGAACATGGCCACACAACCCGAAAGACATACAACAACCCCAATATAATTAATGTTTTATATTGTATTTATAATTATATATTTATTATTATAGTAATAAATATAACAAATATATTT
>NC_085847.1:5423462-5430962 GCF_035594765.1 Anolis carolinensis
GTAACCATTCCAGAATTTTGAAGACTTTCCCGGAAACCTTCCGGAACTTTCCGAAACTTTCAAGACTTCCCTGTAACCATTCCAGAATTTTGAAGACTTTCCCGGAAACCTTCCGGAACTTTCCGAAACTTTCAAGACTTCCCTGTAACCATTCCAGAATTTTGAAGACTTTCCCGGAAACCTTCCGGAACTTTCCGAAACTTTCAAGACTTCCCTGTAACCATTCCAGAATTTTGAAGACTTTCCCGGAAACCTCCCGGAGCTTTCCGGAGTCTTTTGGGAACCTTCCGGAACATTCCTGAACTTTCCTATGAACCTTCTAGAACTTTCCGGAACTTTCCAGACTTCCCTGGAAACATGGCAGAAGTGTCCATCTCCCCCCGGTTTGCTGCCGGGACCCCCGTCTCGTGCCCGGAGAGACCCCGAAGGGGCGGCGGTCCGCCTCTTCCCCCGAAACAGGAAGTAAACGATAAAAAATAATCGGAGCGAAGTATCGAAAGCGACGTCTGTCCTGGGAGGTGGGCGGGGTCGGGGGTCAGGCGCCGGGGGTCCCCGCCTGGGGGGCCACGAGGTGGGAGGAGGAGGAGGAGGGCCCTTCCCCGGCCTCCAGCGCGGCCGAGGCCTCCTCGCAGGCAGGGGGCGCCTCACCCTCCGGCGCGTTGCCGTCGTTGTCGAGGTCTCCGGCCTCCTCGCAGGCGCGGTTGACGAAGGCGGACAAGGGTAGGGTGGCCCGCTGCCGCTCGCGCTCCTGCGCCTTCCGCTCCCGGACCGACCGCAGGTCTCGGCCCCTGAACGAGGAGGGAACGTGGTTGCACATTATTGGATCGATCACATGTTCATGTATCTATATATATAAAAGAGTGGTGGCATCACGGCAACGCACAAAACAACAAAACGACAGGCCCCCCAACCTCGAAATTTGACAACACAACCCATCATCCACGCCTCTAGGTCGATACAACAAAAAGAAAAATAAAGTCCTAATGAGAGAGAGAGAGAGGAATAATAGTTTTTATCCAATGGCTGCCAGTTAGAAGGCTAAGCTCCTCCAACTTGGTCTCCTAGCAACCCAATAAAAAATAATAATAAAAAACACTAAAAAATGAATACAATAAAATACTATAATAACAGAAAATAACTAAAAATAATACAAGAAAATGATAAAATATAATAAATAAAAATATAACTTACAATAAAATAAATTTTAAAAAATGCAAATAAAGTCAAATAAAAATGACACAACAATTTTTAACCAATACCACCACCACTTTGCCACAGCAATGCGTGGCCGGGCACAGCTAGTTATTTTATATATTACTAGCTGTGCCCGGCCACGCGTTGCTGTGGCGAAGTCTGGTGGGAATTAAAGCATTGAGGAATTGGTGGTAGTTAAGGTCAAGGGTCAAGGTCGTGTCTGACTCTGGGAGTTGGTGCTCATCTTGAGTCTACACTGCCATATAATCCAGTTGAAATCAGATAATCTGTATTTTATAGGCAGTGTGGAAGAGGCCTGATTGAAGTGGCCCTGGGGTGAGTGGGTTGCTAGGAGACCAAGTGGGTGGAACTTAGCCTTCCAACTGACAGCAGACCAAGTGGGTGGAGCTTAGCCTTCTAACTGACAGCAGACCAAGTGGGTGGAGCTTAGCCTTCTAACTGACAGCAGACCAAGTGGGTGGAGCTTAGCCTTCTAACTGACAGCAGACCAAGTGGGTGGAGCTTAGCCTTCTAACTGACAGCAGACCAAGTGGGTGGAGCTTAGCCTTCTAACTGACAGCAGACCAAGTGGGTGGAGCTTAGCCTTCTAACTGACAGCAGACCAAGTGGGTGGAGCTTAGCCTTCCAACTGACAGCAATTGGATAAAAACAATTCTGGATTATTCAACGCATTTTTGTAGTAATGTTTTCAATACATCGTGATATTTTGGTGCTCAATTCGTAAATACAGCAATTACTACATATTTATTTTATTATTATTTTTATATATTATTTCGTTATGCTAGGTGGTGATTATTGATTCCTGTTGTTTTCGTGTTTACCTTTTGTAGACGTAACCCACGACGATGCCGAGCCCGATGGCAATAATAATCACAACCATGATGAGACCCAACACGTAGCCTGGAAAATATTAAAGTAATAATAATAAGAACAATATAAAATTAAATATAATAAAATATAATAATATAATGTAATAACTATAATACATATAATGTAACATTACATATATAAAAATAAATATAATAACAATAATACATAGAATATAATATCAATAAGTGTATTAAACATAATAAAATATATAATAGATAGAATAATAATTAAAACGTTATATATATATATATATATATATATATATATATAATAAAATAATAACAAAATAATAATGAATACCATAATATTACATATAATAAATACAATAATAATGCCTAGGAAAATATAATAAATGTAATTAATATAATAATAAATATAATAAAATAATAAAATAAATGTAATAACAAATATAACATGATAATAATAAAATAACACATAGTATAAAAATAAAAATAAATGTAATAAAAATAAATATAATAATACATAGTAATATAATATCTATAAAAATCATAAATACAATAACATTACATATAATAATTAATATAATAACCCATAGGAAAATATAATAAATGTAATAAATATAATAATAATTATAATATAATAATAAAATAAATGTAATAAATATAACATGATAATAATAAAATAAATATAAAAATAACACATAGTATAAAAATAAAAATAAATGTAATAAAAATAAATATAATGATATTTAATTATAAAAATATAATATCTATAAAAAATCATGAATACAATAACATTACATATAACAATTAATATAATAACCCATAGGAAAACATAATAAATGTAATTAATATAATAATAAATACAATATGATAATAATAAAATAAATATAAAAATAAGACATACAAAATAATAAATATAATAATACATAGTAATATAATATCTATAAAAATTATAAATACAATAACATTACATATAATAATTAATATAATAACCCATAGGAAAATATAATAAATGTAATAAATATAATAATAATTATAATATAATAATAAAATAAATGTAATAAATATAACATACTAATAAAATAAATATAAAAATAACACATAGTATAAAAATAAAAATACATGTAATAAAAATAAATACAATGATATTTAATTATAAAAATATAATATCTATAAAAAATCAATACAATAACATTACATATAACAATTAATATAATAACCCATAGGAAAATATAATAAATGTAATTAATATAATAATAAATATAATATGATAATAATAAAATAAATATAAGACATACAAAATAATAAATATAATAATATAGATAATTAAAATAAAAATATATAGTACTAAGAATATGATAAAGATATAATACATATAATAAAATATATACATAAATATATAATAAATACGAAATCAAAATATATAATAGTAAGAATATAATAAATATAACAATAAATATGATTGTGGCCTCACCCATGACCCCGAGGTCCTTCTTGGGCTTCCTCCCTCCGGCCACTTTACCCCCCGCGGGACCCCTCCCGATGACCGGCTCCACCGCGGCCACTTCACCCCGGGAGGGGGGCGGGAGGATCTCGAGGGCGGGGCCAAACGGTGACCCCGGTGACCCCGAGGGGGGGGACACCCTCACCCCCGCCGGCGTGGACGACTCTACAACAACAACAACAACAACATCGCAAAAATATAGATCATTATTCACTCATTTTAATATGTTTTAATATTTTTATATATTATTATTGTATAATTTTTATACATTATGATTTTTATAAATTATATATCATTTTTAATCTTATAATATCATTTTATTATTTGTCTATATTATTATTGTATAATTTTTATACATTATGATTTTTATAAATTATATATCATTTTTAATCTTATAATATCATTTTATTATTTGTCTATATTATTATTGTATAATTTTTATACATTATGATTTTTATAAATTATATATCATTTTTAATCTTATAATATCATTTTATTATTTGTCTATATTATTATTGTATAATTTTTATACATTATGATTTTTATAAATTATATATCATTTTTAATCTTATAATATCATTTTATTATTTGTCTATATTATTATTGTATAATTTTTATATATTATGATTTTTATAAATTATATATCATTTTTTAATTTTATATATTATATTATATGAATTATTATAGATAATTTTAATATATTTTATTATATCATTTTATTATTTGTCTATATTATTATTGTATAATTTTTATATATTATGATTTTTATAAATTATATATCATTTTTTAATTTTATATATTATTATATAAATTATTATAGATCATTTTAATATATTTTATTATATCATTTTATTATTTTTATATATTATTATTGTATAATTTTTATATATAATGATTTTTATAAATTATATATCATTTTTTAATTTTATATATTATATTATATAAATTATTATAGATCATTTTAATATATTTTATTATATCATTTTATTATTTTTATATATTATTGCATTTTTATATATAATGATTTTTATAAATTATATATCATTTTTTAATTTTATATATTATATTATATAAATTATTATAGATCATTTTAATATATTTTATTATATCATTTTATTATTTTTATATATTATTGCATTTTTATATATTATGATTTTTATTAATTTTATATATTGTATGATTATATAAATTATATATCATTTTTAATCTTATAATATCATTTTATTATTTGTCTATATTATTATTGTATAATTTTTATATATTATGATTTTTATAAATTATATATCATTTTTAATTTTATATATTGTATTATTATATAAATTATTATAAATCATTTTAATATATTTTATTATATCATTTTATTATTTTTATATATTATTGCATTTTTATATATTATGATTTTTATAAATTATATCTATTTTATAATTTTATATATTGTATGATTATATAAATTATATATCATTTTATATATTATGATTTTTATAAATTATATCTTATTTTATTATATATTGTATGATATAAATTATTATATATCATTTTAATATATTTTATTATATCATTTTATTATTTTTATATATTATTATTGTATAATTTTTATATATTTTGATTTTTATAAATTATATCTCATTTTTAATTTTATATATTGTGTTATTATATAAATTATATATCATGTATTATTTTATTTTAATGTAATATTGTATCACTATTTTATTATGTATTATATTATTGTTATATATATTATTTTATTTTGTTATATTAATATATCATTTTGTTACTTTTACTTATTATTTTAATATTGTATTATATCATTTCATATTCATATTATTTATATATATTAATATATAAATATATATATATATTAATATATAATATATATATTATTTATATATATTTATACATAATTTTTATACATAATTTTATTTTATATGTCTTATTATTTTACATTATTATAATATTTATACAATATAATATAGACATAAATTACCTATATTTATATTACTATTTAATACATTATTACATATTTTAATTTTATCATTATTATATATATTATTACATAGGTTTACGATATCATTATTTTACTATATGTATTATTACCATGTCATTATTTTATTATAATTGTACTATTTATTTTTATATTATTATTATTATTATTATTATTACTACGTTTCTTTCTGTATTATTAGTATTATTACGGCAGTGGGAGGGGCCTCCTCCCTGAGACAGGCAGGCGGGCGACCAATCGGGGGCGAGTAGGGCGTCTCAGAGCCCCGCCCCCTTAGCGGCGCATGCGCAGTGGGCCCTTCCGAGAGAGGCCTAACCTGGGGCCCGAAGCCGGGGCCTCGCTTACCTTCCTCGCCGGCCAAAGTGAGCGCGAGCAGGGAGAGCGCCAGCGCCGCTTCCGCCGGGAGAAGCATGGCTCGCCTCCTTCGCTCGGCTCCGATCTCGCTCGGTTCGCCTTCCTTGTTGTTTTCCCCTCACGCCCAAGCCCCGCCCCGCCGTGACGTCGCCACGCAGGACACGCCCCCGCCGCTAGGATGCATGGAGCTTCAGCCACGCCCCGCCGTGACGTAGACATAGAAAGGCACGCCCCCACGGCCTGGTTTTGCCTTCCCACGGCTAGGCCCCGCCCACAGTGACGTCGCCACGCAGGACACGCCCCCGCCGCTAGGATGCCTGGAGCTTCAGCCACGCCCCGCAGTGACGTAGACATAGAAAGGCACGCCCCCACGGCCTGTTTTTGCCTTCCCACGGCTAGGCCCCGCCCACAGTGACGTCACCTAGCTGCTCAATGCCTGGCCGCGCGGTGGGTGGGCGTGGCTTGGAGCTGGAGGCCCCGCCCACTCCACGACCATAATACTAATTACACACAAAATATAGTGATATTATACACAAATATACATAAATATTATAATAATGTAAAATAATAAGACATATAAAATAAAATTATGTATAAGATATTAATATATATAAATAATATGAATATGAAATGATATAATACGATATTAAAATAATAAGTAAAAGTAACAAAATGATATATTAATATAACAAAATAAAATAATATATATAATAGCAATAATATAATACATAATAAAATAGTGATACAATATTACATTAAAATAAAATAATACATGATATATAATTTATATAATAATACAATATACAATATATAAAATTAAAAATGATACAATTTATTAAAAATGATATAATTTATAAAAATCAAAATATATAAAAATTATACAATAATATATAAAAATAATAAAATGATATAATAAAATATATTAAAATGATATATAATAATTTATATAATCATACAATAATATACACACAAAATATAGTGATATTATACACAAATATACATAAATATTATAATAATGTAAAATAATAAGACATATAAAATAAAATTATGTATAAGATATTAATATATATAAATAATATGAATATGAAATGATATAATACGATATTAAAATAATAAGTAAAAGTAACAAAATGATATATTAATATAACAAAATAAAATAATATATATAATAACAATAATATAATACATAATAAAATAGTGATACAATATTACATTAAAATAAAATAATACATGATATATAATTTATATAATAATACAATATATAAAATTAAAAATGAGATATAATTTATAAAAATCAAAATATATAAAAATTATACAATAATATATAAAAATAATAAAATGATATAATAAAATATATTAAAATGATATATAATAATTTATATAATCATACAATAATATACACACAAAATATAGTGATATTACAATATTTTATATATTATATTATTATTCTATTTCATTTCGTTATTTCATTTATAGGTATAATAATATTATGATGTAATACAATGTAATAATAATTATAATTCGCTATTGTATATTTATATTACATTGAATATTACTAATAATATTGCGATATACTCGTATAATATAATATA
>NC_085847.1:5435962-5465962 GCF_035594765.1 Anolis carolinensis
TCGTCCTCGGTGCCGGCGTCGTCCCCCCCTCCGCCCGCCCCGCGCGCGCCCCCCCGGGAGCTGGAGATGCACACCATCAGCTCCAAGGTCTTCGGCGACATCCTGGACTTCGCCTACACCTCGCGCATCGTGGTGCGGCTGGAGAGCTTCCCCGAGCTGATGACGGCGGCCAAGTTCCTGCTCATGCGCTCGGTGATTGACATCTGCCAGGAGGTCATCAAGCAGTCCAACGTCCAGATCCTGGTCCCGCCCTCCGCCCGCCCCGACCTCATGCTCTTCCGCCCGGCCGCCGAGCTGGGCTTCCCGCTGGACATGAGCAACGGCAACGGCATCGCCGGGATGAGCAGCGACGACGGGGCCGCCCTGCTCACCGCCTTCCCGCCGCCGCCGCCGCCGCCCTCGTTGTCGTGCTCGCCGGGGAAGCGCGGGCGGGGCCGGCCGCGGAAGGCGAGCGTGCTGGACTCGGTGATGTTCAGCGCCCCGGGGGGCCTGCGCGAGGCCGGGATCCTGCCGTGCGGCCTGTGCGGGAAGGTCTTCACCGACGCCAACCGCCTGCGCCAGCACGAGGCCCAGCACGGCGTGACCAGCCTGCAGCTCGGCTACCTGGACCTGCCGGGCCCCCCCGCCCCCGCCCCCCCCCGCCCCCCCCGCCGAGGGGCCCGGCCTCGCCCAGCCCGGTAGTGAGCCCGGCCGGAAGCGCAGCCGGACGCGCAAGCAGGTGGCCTGCGAGGTCTGCGGGAAGATCTTCCGGGACGTCTACCACCTGAACCGGCACAAGCTCTCGCACTCGGGGGAGAAGCCGTACTCGTGCCCGGTGTGCGGCCTGCGCTTCAAGAGGAAGGACCGCATGTCCTACCACGTCCGCTCCCACGACGGCTCCGTCGGGAAGCCCTACATCTGCCAGAGCTGCGGGAAGGGCTTCTCCCGGTCAGTGCCATAGGGGTTGTTCTTGTTATTATTCTCTGAATATTTCTTGTTATTATTTTGTGAATATTTTCCAGATTATTTTAGGGATTATTTTAGGGATTATTTTAGGGATTATTTTTGAGATTATTTTAGGGATTATTTTTGAGATTATTTTAGGGATTATTATTCAGATATTATTTTGATATCTATTATTATTATGACTTTGATATTTCTTGTTATTATTTTGTGAATATTTTTGAGATTATTTTTGAGATTATTTTAGGGATTATTTTTGAGATTATTTTAGGGATTATTTTTGAGATTATTTTAGGGATTATTATTCAGATATTATTTTGATATCTAGGATTATTATGACTTTCATATTTCTTGTTATTATTTTGTGAATATTTTTCAGATTATTTTTGAGATTATTTTAGGGATTATTTTAGGGATTATTTTAGGGATTATTTTAGGGATTATTTTAGGGATTATTTTAGGGATTATTATTCAGATATTATTTTGATATCTAGGATTATTATGACTTTCATATTTCTTGTTATTATTTTGTGAATATTTTTGAGATTATTTTAGGGATTATTTTAGGGATTATTATTCAGATATTATTTTGATATTTATTATTATTTTGATTTTGGTTATTATTTTGTGAATATTTTTGAGATTATTTTAGGGATTATTTTAGGGATTATTATTCAGATATTATTTTGATATCTAGGATTATTATGACTTTGATATTTCTTGTTATTATTTTGTGAATATTTTTGAGATTATTTTAGGGATTATTATTCAGATATTATTTTGATATCTAGGATTATTATGACTTTGATATTTCTTGTTATTATTTTGTGAATATTTTTGAGATTATTTTAGGGATTATTATTCAGATATTATTTTGATATCTATGATTATTATGACTTTGATATTTCTTGTTATTATTTTGTGAATATTTTTCAGATTATTTTAGGGATTATTTTTGAGATTATTTTAGGGATTATTATTCAGATATTATTTTGATATCTATGATTATTATGACTTTGATATTTCTTGTTATTATTTTCTGAACATTTTTGAGATTATTTTAGGGATTATTTTTGAGATTATTTTAGGGATTATTATTCAGATATTATTTTGATATCTAGGATTATTATGACTTTGATATTTCTTGTTATTATTTTCTGAACATTTTTGAGATTATTTTAGTGATTATTATTCAGATATTATTTTGATATTTGTTATTGTTTTGTGAATATTTTTGAGATTATTTTAGTGATTATTTTGGTGTTTGTTATTATTTTGTGAATATTTTTGAGATTATTTTAGTGATTATTATTCAGATACTATTTTGATATTTATTATTATTTTGATATTTGTTATTGTTTTGTGAATATTTTTGAGATTTTAGTGATTATTTTGATGTTTGTTATTATTTTGTGAATATTTTTGAGATTATTTTAGTGATTATTATTCAGATACTATTTTGATATTTATTATTATTTTGATTTTGGTTATTGTTTTGTGAATATTTTTGAGATTATTTTAGTGATTATTTTGGTGTTTGTTATTATTTTGTGAATATTTTTGAGATTATTTTAGTGATTATTATTCAGATATTATTTTGATATTTATTATTATTTTGATTTTGGTTATTATTTTGTGAATATTTTTGAGATTATTTTGATATTTGTTATTATTTTGTGAATATTTTTGAGATTATTTTAGTGATTATTATTTTGATTATTTTGGAGAATATTTTTAATTGATTTTTATTTTTGGATGGTTTTTTCTGATTATTTGGGTGAATATTTATTATTATCATTTTGATTATTATTATTATATTGATTTCTGTTTTAATTATTTTGTGTATATTTTTGTTATTATTTTATTTTTATTACTATTTTTGTGACTGATTTTGAGTTTGTTTTTGTGATTACTATTATTATTTAGATTTTTGTGACTATTTTTGAGATTGTTTCGATGAATATCTTTGTTGTGATTATTAATTTTATTTTTATTTTTGTGAATATTTTCGACGGTTTTGTGATTTTATTATTCTTTGTAAATTATTTTTTTCAACTGCTATTGTTATTTTTATTAATTATTTTAAGTATATTATTCAGCGTTGTTACTTTACTGAAATTATCAGAACTATTTTGTTATTAATATCTAAAAACATTTATTTTTAATAAATATTTATTTTACTGAAATTATTTTTTTTGAAATAACATAATTAAAATAATTAGTGAATTTTTATTTATATATTTATTTCTCTTTTGTGATTACTATTATTATTTTGATTTTTGTGACTATTTTTGAGATTATTTCGATGAATATCTTTGTTGTGATTATTAATTTTATTTTTATTTTTGTGAATATTTTTGACGTTTTTTTTTTTTTGGTGATTATTATTTTGTATTTTTGTGATTTTATTATTCTTTGTAAATTATTTTTTTCAACCGCTATTGTTATTTTTATGAATTGTTTTAAGTATATTATTCAGCGTTGTTACTTTACTGAAATTATCAGAACTATTTTGTTATTAATATCTAAAAACATTTATTTTTAATAAATATTTATTTTACTGAAATTATTTTTTTGAAATAACATAATTAAAATAATTAGTGAATTTTTATTTATATATTTATTTCTCTTTTGTGATTACTATTATTATTTTGATTTTTGTGACTATTTTTGAGATTATTTCGATGAATATCTTTGTTGTGATTATTAATTTCATTTTTATTTTTGTGAATATTTTCGACTTTTTTTTTTTGGTGATTATTATTTTGTATTTTTGTGATTTTATTATTCTTTGTAAATTATTTTTTTCAACCGCTATTGTTATTTTTATGAATTGTTTTAAGTATATTATTCAGCGTTGTTACTTTACTGAAATTATCAGAACTATTTTGTTATTAATATCTAAAAACATTTATTTTTAATAAATATTTATTTTACTGAAATTATTTTTTTTGAAATAACATAATTAAAATAATTAGTGAATTTTTATTTTATTTTCCTCCAAGGCCGGACCATTTGAACGGGCACATCAAGCAGGTCCACACCTCGGAGCGGCCTCACAAATGTCAGGTATTTATCTATTTATTCTGTATTTATATATCTATATATTTATATATCTATATATAAATAGATCTAAATGGCCTCTCGGCCTCTTCGGGTCTTTATTCCGAGTTTCCTCTTTGAAGAAAGCACTGAGCAAAACAATAACAACAACAACAACAACAACAACAATAATAATAATATATTTGGAATATTATATCATATTACATATTCATATATATATATATATATATACGTATTATGTATTATTATTATATTATATTATTATGCATTATATTATTTTATATTATTATATGTTACATTATGCCACATCATCATAAAACATTGTCATTATATATCCTGTATTGTTATAATATTCATACATTATTATGTCATATTACATTTTTATATTGCATTATATTACTATATAAGATTATATTATATTTTATTATATAATTATTGCATGACACTATTGTATTATTATATTATTATTATAGACTCTACTGTATATATGATTTTTCTATAATTGTTCATAATACATAATGTTATAATATTATTTTATATATACTATTATAATATTATGTATTATGAACAATTATAGAAAAATCATATATACAGTAGCGTCTAATAATAATAATAATATAATAGTGTAATGTAATAATTATATAATAAAACAATAAAAAACAAAACAATAACAACAACAACAACAATAATAATAATATATTTGGAATATTATATCATATTACATATTCATATATATATATATATATACGTATTATATATTATTATATTATATTATTATGCATTATATTATTTTATATTATTATATGTTACATTATGCCACATCATCATAAAACATTGTTATTATATATCCTGTATTGTTATAATATTCATACATTATTATGTCATATTACATTTTTATATTGCATTATATTACTATATAAGATTATATTATATTTTATTATATAATTATTGCATTACACTATTGTATTATTATATTATTATTAGACTCTACTGTATATATGATTTTTCTATAATTGTTCATAATACATAATGTTATAATATTATTTTATATATACTATTATGATATTATGTATTATGAACAATTATAGAAAAATCATATATACAGTAGCGTCTAATAATAATAATAATATAATAGTGTAATGTAATAATTATATAATAAAATATAATCATATATATGATTTTTTGGGGATAATTTTTCATAGTAAGTAAATGCCACATTTTCTGGCGTATAAGTCGCCCCCCCCAAACTGTTTTCCAGTTAAAATATAGCGTCCGGGGATATAATTGCCGTATAAGACTACCTCTCTTCCAACGCACACCAAATAAAAATAAGTAGTCTTATACGCCAGAAAATATAATAATAATAGTAATAATAATAATAATAATAATACTTTATTTATACCCCGCCACCATCTCCCCAACGGGGACTCGGGGCGGCTTACATGGGGCCATGCCCAGAACAATACAATATAAACAGCATATAAAAGAACTACACATCACAACACAGTGATGCACAACAATATGGTAATAATGATGTTGTTGGAAGAGACTGTCTCTCTTCCAACGCACGCCGAATAAAAATGAGTAGTCTTATACGCCAGAAAATATGGTAATAATGATGTTGTTGTTGGAAGAGACTGTCTCTCTCCCAACGCACGCTGAATAAAAATGAGTAGTCTTATACACCAGAAAATATGGTAATAATGATGTTGTTTGAAGAGACTGTCTCTCTTCCAACGCACGCCGAATAAAAATGAGTAGTCTTATACGCCAGAAAATATGGTAATAATGATGTTGTTGTTGTTGGAAGAGACTGTCTCTCTCCCAACGCACACTGAATAAAAATAAGTAGTCTTATACGCCAAAAAATATGGTAATAATGATGTTGTTGTTGTTGGAAGAGACTGTCTCTCTTCCAACGCACGCCGAATAAAAATGAGTAGTCTTATACGCCAGAAAATATGGTAATAATGATGTTGTTGTTGTTGGAAGAGACTGTCTCTCTCCCAACGCACACTGAATAAAAATAAGTAGTCTTATACGCCAAAAAATATGGTAAAAATGATGTTGTTGTTGGAAGAGACTGTCTCTCTTCCAACACACACTGAATAAAAATAAGTAGTCTTATACGCCAGAAAATATGGTAATAATGATGTTGTTGTTGTTGGAAGAGACTGTCTCTCTTCCAACGCACGCTGAATAAAAGTACGTAGTCCTATACAGCAGAAAATATGGTGTGATAATGATGATGATGATGTTAATACGTAGTCCTATACGCCAGAAAATATGGTGTGATAATGATGTTGTTGGAAGGGACTAATCTCTCTTCCAATGCACGCCGAATAAAAATGAGTAGTCTTATACGCCAGAAAACATGGTAATAATGATGTTGTTGTTGTTGGAAGAGACTGTCTCTCTCCCAACGCACGCCGAATAAAAATGAGTAGTCTTATACGCCAGAAAATACGGTAGTGATGATGTTGTTGGAAGAGACTGTCTCTCTTCCAACGCACGCCGAATAAAAATGAGTAGTCTTATACGCCAGAAAATACGGTAGCGATAATGATGTTGTTGGAAGAGACTAACCTCTCTTCCAATGCACGCCAAATAAAAATGAGTAGTCTTATACGCCAGAAAATACGGTGTGATCATGATGTTGTTGGAAGAGACTAAACCTCTCTCTCCCAACGCACGCCGAATAAAGATGAGTAGTCTTATACGCCAGAAAATACGGTAGTGATGATGTTGTTGTTGTTTGAAGAGACTGTCTCTCTTCCAACGCACGCTGAATAAAAATGAGTAGTCTTATACGCCAGAAATTACGGTAGTGATGATGTTGTTGTTGGAAGAGACTAAACCTCTCTCTCCCAACGCACGCCGAATAAAGATGAGTAGTCTTATACGCCAGAAAATACGGTGTGATCATGATGTTGTTGGAAGAGACTAAACCTCTCTCTCCCAACGCACGCCGAATAAAAATGAGTAGTCTTATACGCCAGTAAATATGGTAATAATGATGTTGTTGTTGTTGGAAGAGACTGTCTCTCTCCCAACGCACACTGAATAAAAATAAATAGTCTTATACGCCAGAAAATACGGTAGTGATGTTGTTGTTGTTGGAAGAGACTGTCTCTCTTCCAACGCACGCCGAATAAAGATGAGTAGTCTTATACGCCAGAAAATACGGTGTGATCATGATGTTGTTGGAAGAGACTAAACCTCTCTCTCCCAACGCACGCCGAATAAAGATGAGTAGTCTTATACGCCAGAAAATACGGTGTGATCATGATGTTGTTGGAAGAGACTAAACCTCTCTCTTCCAACGCACGCCGAATAAAAATGAGTAGTCTTATACGCCAGTAAATATGGTAATAATGATGTTGTTGTTGTTGGAAGAGACTGTCTCTCTTCCAACGCACGCCGAATAAAAATGAGTAGTCTTATACGCCAGAAAATACGGTAGTGATGTTGTTGTTGTTGGAAGAGACTGTCTCTCTTCCAACGCACGCCGAATAAAAATGAGTAGTCTTATACGCCAAAAAATATGGTAATAATGATGTTGTTGTTGTTGGAAGAGACTGTCTCTCTTCCAACGCACGCCGAATAAAAATGAGTAGTCTTATACGCCAGAAAATACGGTAGTGATGTTGTTGTTGTTGGAAGAGACTGTCTCTCTTCCAACGCACGCCGAATAAAAATGAGTAGTCTTATACGCCAAAAAATATGGTAATAATGATGTTGTTGTTGTTGGAAGAGACTGTCTCTCTTCCAACGCACGCCGAATAAAAATGAGTAGTCTTATACGCCAGAAAATACGGTGTGATCATGATGTTGTTGGAAGAGACGAAACCTCTCTCTCCCAACGCACGCCGAATAAAAATGAGTAGTCTTATACGCCAGAAAATATGGTAATAATGTTGTTGTTGTTGTTGTGGAAGAATCTAACCTCCTGTTGGCTTAGCAGGGAATGGGACTCCCGGGACCAGGCCTCCCTCCTCCTCCTCCTCCTCCTCCTCCGCCTGCCTCTCCGCCGCCGTCCCATGAGCCCTTGCGGCGCACAGAGGTATTTCGCAACACGCACACGCAATGGCCTTCCGTGTCCCGTGTAGACCGTACATGCGGCGCCGCGTCAGATAAGAGACCCCCGAAGGACCGCCCGCCCGGGGATAGACAGCCCGCTATGATGGCTACCTGCTTTTATTATTATAGTTACTGTTTTATTATTTGGTATCGTTAGTTTATTGTGACTGTTATTTTTATTATTCAGTATTATTTATTATAATTATTCAGTATTATTATTTTTATTATTCAGTATTTTTTATTATAATTATTCAGTATTTTTTATTATAATTATTCAGTATTATTTATTATAATTATTCAGTATTATTTATTATAATTATGACTGTTATTTTTATTATTCAGTATTATTTATTATAATTATTCAGTATTATTATTTTTATTATACAGTATTATTTATTATAATTATTCAGTATTATTATTTTTATTATTCAGTATTATTTATTATAATTATGACTGTTATTATTTTTATTATTCAGTATTATTTATTATAATTATTCAGTATTATTATCTTTATTATTCAGTATTATTTATTATAATTATTCAGTATTATTTATTATAATTATGACTGTTATTTTTATTATTCAGTATTATTTATTATAATGATTCAGTATTATTATTTTTATTATTCAGTATTTTTTATTATAATTATTCAGTATTTTTTATTATAATTATTCAGTATTATTTATTATAATTATTCAGTATTATTTATTATAATTATGACTGTTATTTTTATTATTCAGTATTATTTATTATAATTATTCAGTATTATTATTTTTATTATTCAGTATTATTTATTATAATTATTCAGTATTATTATTTTTATTATACAGTATTATTTATTATAATTATTCAGTATTATTTATTATAATTACTCAGTATTATTATTTTTATTATTCAGTATTATTTATTATAATTATTCAGTATTATTATTTTTATTATTCAGTATTATTTATTATAATTATTCAGTAATATTATTATAATTATTCAGTATTATTTATTATAATTATTCAGTATTATTATTTTTATTATTCAGTATTATTTATTATAATTATTCAGTATTATTAATTATAATTATGACTGTTATTTTTATTATTCAGTATTATTTATTATAATTATGACTGTTATTATTTTTATTATTCAGTATTATTTATTATAATTATTCAGTATTATTATTTTTATTATTCAGTATTATTTATTATAATTATGACTGTTATTTTTATTATTCAGTATTATTTATTATAATTATCATTTGGCATTTTATTATTGCTACTATTATTTAATTTTTTATCATTTCGCATTCTTTATTATTGTCATTATTACCGTATTATTTAATTTTTACTATTATTTAATTTTCATCGTTTGGCATTTTATTATTGCTACTATTATTTAATTTTTTATCATTTCGCATTATTTATTATTGTCATTATTACAGTATTATTTAATTTTTACTACTATTATTTAATTTTCATCGTTTGGCATTTTATTACTGTTACTATTATTTAATTTTTACTACTATTATTTAATTTTCATCGTTTGGCATTTTATTATTGTTACTATTATTTAATTTTTTATCATTTCGCATTATTTATTATTGTCATTATTACAGTATTATTTAATTTTTACTATTATTTAATTTTCATCGTTTGGCATTTTATTATTGCTACTATTATTTAATTTTTTATCATTTTGCATTATTTATTATTGTCATTATTACAGTATTATTTAATTTTTACTATTATTTAATTTTCATCGTTTGGCATTTTATTACTGCTACTATTATTTAATTTTTTATCATTTCGCATTATTTATTATTGTCATTATTACAGTATTATTTAATTTTTACTATTATTTAATTTTCATCGTTTGGCATTTTATTACTGCTACTATTATTTAATTTTTTATCATTTCGCATTATTTATTATTGTCATTATTACAGTATTATTTAATTTTTACTACTATTATTTAATTTTTATCATTTCGCATTCTTTATTATTGTCATGATTATTGGGAATATGTAATTTTTATCAAATGGTATTGTTTGATTTTCATTTATTATAATGATTTGGTATTATTATTTAGTTGGTTATATTATTTAATTTTTATTTGGTATTATTATTTAATTTTCATTACTTTGTATTTTATTATTGTTATTTAATTTTTACTATTTTTATCGTTTCGCATTATTTATTATTGTCATGATTATTAGGAATATTTCATTTTTATTAAATGGTATTGTTTAATTTTTTGTTATATTATTTAATCTTTATTTGGTATTATTATTTAATTTTTATTATTTGTTATCATTTAATTTTCTATATTATTATTGGTATTCTTTCATTTTTTATTATTTCATTTTTATTATTTGGTATCATTTAATTTTCTATATTATTATTGGTATTCTTTCATTTTTTATTATTTAATTTTTATTATTTGGTATCATTTAATTTTCTATATTATTATTGGTATTCTTTCATTTTTTATTATTTAAGTTTTATTATTTGGTATCATTTAATTTTCTATATTATTATTGGTATTCTTTCATTTTTTATTATTTAAGTTTTATTATTTGGTATCATTTAATTTTCTATATTATTATTGGTATTCTTTCATTTTTTATTATTTAATTTTTATTATTTGGTATCATTTAATTTTCTATATTATTATTGGTATTCTTTCATTTTTTATTATTTAATTTTTATTATTTGGTATCATTTAATTTTCTATATTATTATTGGTATTCTTTCATTTTTTATTATTTAATTTTTATTATTTGGTATCATTTAATTTTCTATATTATTATTGGTATTCTTTCATTTTTTATTATTTAATTTTTATTTGGTATTATTTAATTTTATTATTTGGTATTCTTCCATTTTTGTTGTTTAATTTTTTATTTGGTATTATTATTATTTAATTTTATTGTTTGGTATGGTATTATTATTTCATTATTTGGTATGATATTATTATTTTATTATTGTTGCATTATTTATTTGTTTTTTGTTTTTTTAAAAAAATCGAAATATTATTTATTCATGCTGGACCATGATTGTGAAAAAAATATTTCCTTTTTCATTCTGGTTAATGATTGTCAATCTGTTTTGCTCAGTGCTTTGTCCAAAGAAGTTGAAATAATGAGGGGAAAAATCATATTGATTTTCCATTTAATTTTACTTGCATTTCTGGGAAAAGGGGAAAAAAATCTTTTAAAAAGTTGTAATTTTTTATTATAATAATAATAATAATAATAATAATAATAATAATAATAATAATAATAATAATAATAATGGCAGCAGCAGCATCAGCCTAGGATGGTAACGGTGCCTGCGTGTGCTTCTTCCTTCCTTCCTTCCTTCCTTCCTTCCTTCCTTCCGGGCGTGTGTTTTGGGGCCAGACGTGCCAGGCCTCGTTTGCCACGCGTGACCGGCTGCGCTCGCACCTGGCGTGCCACGAGGACAAGGTCCCGTGCCAGGTGTGCGGGAAGTTCCTGCGGGCAGCCTACCTGGCCGACCACCTGAAGAAGCACAGCGAGGGGCCCAGCAACTTCTGCACCATCTGCAACCGCGGTAGGCACCCCCCCCCCCCGCGGGTATTATTACTTACATTAAATGCATTTTATATTATTATTATTATTATTATTATTATTATTATTATTATTATTATTATTATTATTTATTTTATATTATTATTTCTGTTATATTTATTTTATATTATTATTCATATTATTATATTCATTTTTATATATATTATACTTATTTTATATTATTATTTGTATTTATTTTTATGTTATATTTATTTTATTATTTCTGTTATATTTATTTTATATTATTATTCATATTATATTTATTATTATTATTTATATTTTATATTATTATTTATATTATATTCATTTTTATATATATTATACTTATTTTATA
Organism: Anolis carolinensis; assembly: GCF_035594765.1. NCBI lineage: Eukaryota > Metazoa > Chordata > Lepidosauria > Squamata > Anolidae > Anolis > Anolis carolinensis. The sequence continues at coordinate 5,447,962 of NC_085847.1, forward strand.
TTATTATTTTTATGTTATATTTATTTTATTATTTCTGTTATATTTATTTTATATTATTATTCATATTATATTTATTGTTATTATTATTTATATTATATTTTATATTATTATTTATATTATATTCATTTTTATATATATTATACTTATTTTATATTATTATTTGTATTTATTTTTATGTAATGTTTATGTTATATTTATTTTATATTATTATTTCTGTTATATTTATTTTATATTATTATTTCTGTTATATTTATTTTATATTATTCATATTATATTTATTATTATTATCTATATTATATTTTATATTATTATTTATATTATATTCATTTTTATATATATTATACTTATTTTATATTATTATTTGTATTTATTTTTATGTTATATTTATTTTATATTATTTCTGTTATATTTATTTTATATTATTTCTGTTATATTTATTATTATTTATATTATATTCATTTTTTATTATTATTTATATTATACTTATTTTATATTACATTTGTTTTATGTTATTATTTATATTATACTTATTATTATTATTATTTGTATTTATTTTATGTTATATATATTTTATATTATTTTTATATTCATTTTTTATTTATATTATACTTATTTTATATTATTATTTGTACTTATTTTTATGTTATATTTATTTTATATTATTATATTATATTCATTTTTATTTATATTATACTTATTTTATATTATTATTTGTATTTATTTTTGTTATATTTATTTTATATTATTATTTATATTATATTTTATATTATTATTTGTATTTATTTTTATGTTATATTTATTTTATATTATTATTTATATTATATTCATTTATTATTATTATTTATATTATACTTATTTCATATTATTATTATTTGTATTTATTTTTATGCTATATTTATTTTATATTATTATTTCTATTATATTTATTATTATTTATATTATACTTATTTTATATTAGTTATATTTATTTTAAATTATTATGCATATTATTAATTTTATATCATTATATTTTATTACATATTTTCTGCTATATTATTTGGGTTATAAATAATATAATAAATATAAATAATACTATATATGCTCTATATTAAAATAAAATAATAATGTATATATTATTATATTACATTATTACTATATTTTACATTATTTATTATATACTATTATTATTTGTTTTGTATTATTACACTATGTATTTTATATTATTATTATTTTATATTATACTATATTATATTACATTACATTATTATTATGTTTTATTATATTATGCATTATTTATTTTGTATTTATACTATTATTATTTGTTTTGTATTATACTATATATTTTATATTATTATTTTATACTATATTATATTACATGATATTATTTTATGCATTAGTTATATTGTATTTTATACTATTATTATTTGTTTTGTATTATTACACTATGTATTTTATATTATTATTATTTTATATTATACTATATTATATTACATTATATTATTATTATATTTTATTATATTATGCATTATTTATTTTGTATTTATACTATTATTATTTGTTTTGTATTATACAATATATTTTATATTATTATTTTATACTATATTATATTACATTATATTATTTTATGCATTAGTTATATTGTATTTTATACTATTATTATTTGTTTTGTATTATTACACTATGTATTTTATATTATTATTATTTTATATTATTCTATATTATATTACATTATATTATTATTATATTTTATTATATTATGCATTATTTATTTTGTATTTATACTATTATTATTTGTTTTGTATTATACAATATATTTTATATTATTATTTTATACTATATTATATTACATTATATTATTTTATGCATTAGTTATATTGTATTTTATACTATTATTATTTGTTTTGTATTATTACACTATGTATTTTATATTATTATTATTTTATATTATTCTATATTATATTACATTATATTATTATTATATTTTATTATATTATGCATTATTTATTTTGTATTTATACTATTATTATTTGTTTTGTATTATACTATATATTTTATATTATTATTTTATACTATACTATATTATATTACATGATATTATTTTATGCATTAGTTATATTGTCTTTTATACTATTATTATTTGTTTTGTATTATTACACTATGTATTTTATGTTATAATACTATATATTTTATATTATTTGTTTCGTATCATTTCATATTTCATTTATTTTATTTCATGTTATCATTTATTTATATTATTTATTTTACGTTATTATTTGTTATTATATTATTATTACGCCATGTGTTTCCCGTAATTCGGGGATGAGGAGGAGGAGGAGTTGTTGTTGTTGTTGTTGGTGTTTCGGAGGCAGGCCTTGCAGAGCGAGACGGGAGGCGAGGGCAGGGGCGGGGCGGGTGTCCGGCCGGCCGGCGTCCGGGGCGCAGGATCTCTGACCTCCTTTTGTCTTGTCTAGGTTTCTCCTCTGCCTCCTACTTAAAGGTCCATGTTAAAACCCACCACGATGTTCCCCTTCCCCAGGTCTCCCGGCAACCGGAGCCCCTCCCGAATGGGGCGGGGCCAGCCGCCTGCCTCCACAGCGCCAGGACCTATGGCATCAAAGGCAAGTACCGCCTCCTCACGCCCCGCCCCCCCCCCGCCCATCCCGTCCCATTCTAGACCAGTCCTTTGCATAGACCGCAGCATGGTTTTACCTTTCTCAGGGGCGACAGGTTGGTCAAAGTAGGTACGTGGGTTCCCTTAAAACACTCGCCAGCTCGATTGCTACGTTGTGTCCAAACTTCGAACACATCGGTGAATTAGTTTCGGAGATACGAGGTCCCTCACAAACGGACTTTTACCATTCTCAGGCGCCACAGGTGTGTAAGAGTAGGTATGTGTGTAAGAGTAGGTATGTGGGTTCCCTTAAAACACTCGCCAGTTCGATTGCTACGTTGTGTCCAAATTTCGAAGCAATCGGTGAATTAGTTTCGGAGATACGAGGTCCCTCACAAACGGACTTTTACCATTCTCAGGCGCCACAGGTGTGTAAGAGTAGGTATGTGTGTAAGAGTAGGTATGTGAATACCTTAAAACACTTGCCAGCTCGAATGCTACGTTGTGTCCAAATTTCGAAGCAATCGGTGAATTAGTTTCGGAGATACGAGGTCCCTCACAAACGGACTTTTACCTTTCTCAGGCGCCACAGGTGTGTAAGAGTAGGTATGTGGGTTCCCTTAAGCTCGAATGTGTGTAAGAGTAGGTATGTGGGTTCCCTTAAGCTCGAATGTGTGTAAGAGTAGGTATGTGGGTCCCTTAAGCTCGAATGTGTGTAAGAGTAGGTATGTGAATACCTTAAAACACTCGCCAGCTCGAATGCTACATTGTGTCCAAATTTCGAAGCAATCGGTGAATTAGTTTCGGAGATACGAGGTCCCTCACAAACGGACTTTTACCGTTCTCAGGCGCCACAGGTGTGTAAGAGTAGGTATGTGGGTCCCTTAAGCTCGAATGTGTGTAAGAGTAGGTATGTGGGTCCCTTAAGCTCGAATGTGTGTAAGAGTAGGTATGTGGGTCCCTTAAGCTCGAATGTGTGTAAGAGTAGGTATGTGAATACCTTAAAACACTCGCCAGCTCGAATGCTACGTTGTGTCCAAATTTCGAAGCAATCGGTGAATTAGTTTCGGAGATACGAGGTCCCTCACAAACGGACTTTTATCTTTCTCAGGCGCCACAGGTGTGTAAGAGTAGGTGTGTGGGTCCCTTAAGCTCGAATGTGTGTAAGAGTAGGTACGTGGGTTCCGTTAAAACACTCGCCAGCTCGAATGCTACGTTGTGTCCAAACTTCGAACACATCGGTGAAGTAGTTTTGGAGATACGAGGTCCCTCACAAACGGACTTTTACCTTTCTCAGGCGCCACAGGTGTGTAAGAGTAGGTGTGTGGGTCCCTTAAGCTCGAATGTGTGTAAGAGTAGGTACGTGGGTTCCCTTAAAACACTCGCCAGCTCGAATGCTACGTTGTGTCCAAACTTCGAACACATCGGTGAAGTAGTTTTGGAGATACGAGGTCCCTCACAAACGGACTTTTACCTTTCTCAGGCGCCACAGGTGTGTAAGAGTAGGTGTGTGGGTCCCTTAAGCTCGAATGTGTGTAAGAGTAGGTACGTGGGTTCCGTTAAAACACTCGCCAGCTCGAATGCTACGTTGTGTCCAAACTTCGAACACATCGGTGAAGTAGTTTTGGAGATACGAGGTCCCTCACAAACGGACTTTTACCTTTCTCAGGCGCCACAGGTGTGTAAGAGTAGGTATGTGGGTCCCTTAAGCTCGAATGTGTGTAAGAGTAGGTACGTGGGTTCCCTTAAAACACTCGCCAGCTCGAATGCTACGTTGTGTCCAAATTTCGAAGCAATCGGTGAATTAGTTTCGGAGATACGAGGTCCCTCACAAACGGACTTTTACCGTTCTCAGGTGCGTCAGTCGTCTAAGAGTAGGTATGTGGTGTCCTGTTGTCTCGATGACGTTGTCGTCTGTCTGCTTCTCCGCCAGGCCTGAAATGCTCCCCTTTGGACCCGATTGAGGGCGCCGACCCCGACCCCTACGGCGACCTCCCGGACGAGCTGAAGGCGGGCCCCGACCCGGACGCGCTGGAGGCGGTGGCGGCGGAGCGGCGCTTCCCGTGCGTGGAGTGCGGGGGGGTCTTCCGCTCGAAGGCCTTCCTGGCCAAGCACGTCCACAAGGCCCACCCGCGCCCGGCGGGGGGGTCGTCGTTGGTGTCGTCGGGGGTCGCGACCCTGGCCGACCTGGGGGCGTCGCCCTTCTCCCCGCAGCAGAGCATGTCCCTCCTCGAGTCCTTCGGCTTCCAGATCGTCCAGTCCGCCTTCGCCTCCTCCCTCGTCGACCCCGACGCCGACCCCTTGCACCAGGCCCCGCCCCTCGGGGGGCACGACAGGAAGTGACCCCTCCCCCCCAAAAAATACGTTTGTTTTTCTAATATTTCTACATAAATAAACAACTTGATTAATTAACATGTTGAGAGTTCGAATCCTGAGTCCCTGCCCCCCTCCTGTTTGACCCCGCCCCTCCCTGTCAATCAACATTTTGATTGACAGACGAGGGGAAAAATATGGAAATAATATTAGAATTTCAATAATAATTCTTTAGGCCCCGCCCACTTCGTCACTCCACCACTTGACTCCTCCCTTTGAAAGGGGCGGGGTCACATTTGATTGACAAGCAAAATTCTAGAAATAATAGTAAAATGTTGATTTTATGCATACCCGAATTTCAGTCGCAAGTTAACGATGGAACGTTATCTTTCTTGTTGATTAGTTGATATGAATTTTCTAATTAGTTAGCTAATTATGAACTGAATAATCAGTTCAACCGATTAATAGAAATTAATATGATTAATTCAACTGATATTGATTAGCTAATTAATTAGCGATGGATTGCAAGCTAAGTAGCTAATTGATGTTGGTTATTGTAATTAATTAATATTAATTAGGTATTTAAGTGGCGGTTAATCACTCGTTAATTAGCCAATCAATACCAATTATTAATAATTTGTTCCTGAATTCGCTAATTAATTAGCCAATTAATAATTTTGTTGATAGCTAATTAAGGTTAATTAATTATTGCTATTCTATTTTATGGTTTTTTTCTTAGCTACTGAAAAGGAATTAATTTTTTTAGATGTATAATAATACTAAATGGTTGATTTTTTTGTCTTCCTTTTTAATTAATGGGATTTAATTAATTATTAGGAGGAAACGATTAATGTCTTTTATATTATATTATTATATATTATATATGTATGTATATATTATATCTTATCCCAAAACGCACTCGGGTTGGAAAATATATTCCTGGTTATTTGTTTTAATAAGGATTTTGTTTGTTTGGTTTTTCCTCTCTCTTTTTTTTTGTTTATTTCTTGACAAAACATATGTAAATATATATTAAAAAAATTGTGTTTTTTTCCCGGAGTTTTCAATTAAAGGCTTTATATAAAGTGTCGTCGTCACTATTTGTAATTTTTTTCCTATTGTGATTTTAATATATTTAAATTTGATATTTATTTGATATTATTATAAGTATTATTTCAAATAATAGATATTTTTATTTAATTCTTCATTTATTTAGTATTATTATAATTAATACAGATATATTAGTATTTGATAATTTTAATTATTCATTTAGTATTATAATTAATATTTAAAAATATATAGTATTATTTGGCCATTATTTCAAATATATATATATATTTGAAAATTAATCTTTATTATTTAATATTATGTTCTATTTTAAAATCATATATATTTTTATTTAATTGTTCATTTATTTAGTATCATTATAATTAATGTTTAAAAACATTATTTGATCGTTATATTAATTAATAATTATTTTTAATTAATATTTATTATTTAGCTTAAGTACTATTTTAAAATAATATTTTAAATAATAGGATTATGATTATTATTTTAAAGAATATATATTATTCTTTATCATTATTTATTTTATTAACATGATTACTACATTTTTATTTAATTCATTTAATATTATTACTATAAATATTTATTCATTTAACATTATTACTATATTTTTAAATAATAGGATTATGATTATTATTTTAAAGAATATATATTATTCTTTGATCATTATTTATTTTATTAACATAATTACTACATTTGTATTTAATTCATTTAATATTATTACTATAAATATTTATTCATTTAACATTATTACTATATTTTTAGTTAACTAATTTTTTCATTTAATATTATTATAATTGCCATTTTAAATAATATATATTTTATTTGATTATTATTTGTTCGTGTAATATTGTTATAATTACTATATTTTTATTTATTCATTTAATGTTATAATTACTATATTTTTATTTAACCATTCATTCATTTAATATTATTACAATTACTATTTTAAAATATATATTTTTGTTTAATTATTCATTCGTTGGGCCTGCTCTTGTTTGCCTCTCTTAAGATGGCGGCGGGCCCAATGCCCGCCCGCTCCCTGACATCCCGCGAGAGTTTCCTCATCAAGGCGTATACTTGTTTGCCTCTCCTAAGATGGCGGCGGCTCCTATTCTCGCCGTTCTCACTGGAGCCTCGCGAGATTATTGCGTGTCCCTTCGCTTCCCTTTCTGCGCATGCGCGCAGCCAGAACCATCCCGGTCGCCGCCATGAGCACCACGCTGGCCAAGATCGCCGAGATCGAGGCTGAGGTAAATAAAATAGGCCCATCGATCGATAGCGAGGCCCTGAAATCGATCGATAGATCGATAAATATATATAGAGAGAGAGATTTTCGCCGTCTCCACAAGCGCCTCGGGCCGGCCGTGACGTCACGAAGGGGGAGGGGCCTGAGAGAGACGGAGCTGCCGCAGTGACGTCACGAGGAGGGCGGGGCTTCCCAGACATTCTCCTATATTACATTTTGTATGATTTACTATATTATTATTATTAAGATATTTTATTTTATTATATCACCATACTGTATTAGAGTCGCTCATTTAAATATTATTTATTGAATTATACTGTATTATCATTTTGTAAAATTATTTGTTATTCTGTATTATTGAAATATTATGTATTATATTATCATACCGTATATATTATATTATATTATTAATTTCTTATATATATATATTTCCTATTATATATTATATTATTTTATTACATATATTATTTATATTATTATCATATTTTATATTATATATTATACTACATTTTCATATTTTTATTTATTATATTATTATTTTGTATTATAGTTTATGTAATTTATTATGTCATGTTTTAAATTATTTTATTATTGTACTGTATTATATATTTTTATTATATAATTGTTATGTATATAATATCATTTATTATATTGTTACATTATATTGCTATTGTTATTCATTGTGTTAATATTATATTTTAATATTATATATATATTATTACATCATATTATATTGTTATGTATATAATATTTATTATATTATATTGTTACATTATATTGCTGTTATTCATTGTGTTAATATTATATTTTAATATTATATATATTATTATATCATATTATATTGCTATGTTATTCATTGTGTTAATATTATATTTTAATATTATATATATTATTATTATAATTTTATGTATATAACATTATTTATTATATTGTTACTTTATACTGCTGTTATTCATTGTGTTACTATACTCAATTCTTCCCTTAATTAATTATATTACTAAACTCCAGTCTTATTCTATATTATTATTTTTATATAATTTACTATGTTATTATTTTACATTATTATTCTATATTGTTATATCATATTATATTGTTATGTATATATTTATTTTATTATTATATTGTTACATTATGTTATTCATTGTATTACTATATTATTATTATTCAATTCTTCCCTTAATTTATATTATTATGCTCCATTCTTATTCTATATTATTATTTTTATATAATTTACTGTTATTATTTTACATTATTATTCTATATCGCTATATCATTTCTTATTATTATTATTATTATTATTATATTATTATTATTTCCACTCGCTGATGCGCAGATGGCCTGTATTATTACATAATAACAATGATATAATAATATACTGTAATAAATATATGATATTACATTATGTAATATATTATTATACTGTATATATATAAAACAGTACAATGCAATATAGCAATAATATAATGATACATAATAATAATGAAATAATGTAAGATGGAATAACATGCTATAGTAATTATATAATATGATAATAAAATAATGTATAAAATTCAGTAGCAATTAAATAATGTAATTAAATATAATAATATATAACAACGTATTATTATTATATATCATATCGTTATATATTATTACTGTATTAGATTATTATATTTTACTATAATAATACAATATGATGATATCATAATAATATATAACATATTCATAAATTATTATATTACAATATTATATGATGCTGTGGCAAAGTGGTGGTGGTATTGGTTAAAAATTGTTGTGTAATTTTTATTTGACGTTATTTGTATTTTTTATTAATTTTATTGTAAGTTATCTTTTTATTTATTATATTTTATTATTTTCTTGTATTATTTTTAGTTATTTTCTGTTATTATAGTATTTTATTGTATTAATCTTTTAGTGTTTTTAATTATTTTTTAGTGTTTTTTATTATTTTTATTGGGTTGCTAGGAGACCAAGTGGGCGGAGCTTAGCCTTCTAACTGGCAGCAATTGGATAAAAGCAATTATTCCTCTCTCTCTAATTAGGACTTTATTTTTCTTTTCTTTTTGTTGTATCAACCTAGAGGCATGGATGATGGGTTGTGTTGTCAAATTTCGAGGTTGGGGGGCCTGTTGTTTTGTGGGTTGCCGTGATGCCATCACTCTTTTATATATATATAGATATTATTACTATATTATTATTATTATTATTTTATTATATTATTACTAGTAATTATTATTATTACTAGAGCTTTTAATCTATTTTAATATTTTTAATCAATATTTGTATGTATGTATTTTTATCCTTTATCCTTTTTATCTTGTAAATCGCCTAGAGCATCGTGGATGGAGGGCGATTAATAAGTAATTAAATGATGATGATGATGATGATGATGATGATGATGATTATATTATTATTCCTACTCACTGGTGCGCAGATCCCCTGTCTTCGTCTTCTATATTGTTATGTTATTTATTACTAGCTTTGCCCGGCCACGTGTTGCTGTGGCTGATGGGAATCCTTTGTTGGCCAGGTGGAATAGCAGTGAATAGCCTTGCAGTCTCAAAGCCTGGAGTAGCTGGAGAGGCATGGATGCGGGGTTGTGCTGCCAAGTTTAGTGTTTCTGGGATGTGTGTAGTTTTGTTGTTTTCCCCTAGGCCGAAACGTCACTACCCTTTTATATATATAGATATTACTATGCTCTATCATGATGATGATGCCGAAACGTCACTACCCTTTTATATATATAGATATTACTATGCTCTATCATGATGATGATGCCGAAACGTCACTACCCTTTTATATATATAGATATTACTATGCTCTATCATGATGATGATGATGATGATGATTGTGGTTGTGCAGATGGCCCGGACGCAGAAGAACAAGGCCACGGCGCACCACCTGGGCCTGCTCAAGGCCCGCCTGGCCAAGCTCCGCCGGGAGCTCATCACCCCGAAGGGCGGCGGGGGAGGCGGGCCCGGAGAAGGTGAGCCAGGCCCCGCCCCCTCGTTGATATGCGCGCTTGGCCCCTCCCCTCCTCGTACTATATCACATTGACATATCTGTCCCAGGGTTCGACGTGGCCAAGACGGGGGACGCGCGCATCGGCTTCGTGGGCTTCCCGTCGGTGGGCAAGTCCACGCTGCTGAGCAACCTGGCCGGGGTCTACTCCGAGGTGGCCGCCTACGAGTTCACCACCCTCACCACCGTCCCCGGCGTCATCCGCTACAAGGGCGCCAAGATTCAGGTCCGGGAACTGGGGGGACGTGGGCCGCATTTTCAGTTTGGCTCCGCTCACCCCGTTTCCGCTAGGAGGGGGCGGAGCCAATTGTATGGGGATGTGGGTGGCGTTTTCACTTTGGCTCCGCCCTCTGTGTCTTGTTTTCCAGAAGGAGGGGTGGAGCCAAACGTACAGTGCGTGGGTGGCATTTTCACTTTGGCTCTGTCCTCATCTTGTTTTCCGCAAGCAGGGGTGGAACCAAACGTACAGTGCATGGGTGGCGTTTTCACTTTGGCTCCGCCCTCCTTGTCTTGTTTTCCACACGGAGGGGTGGAGCCAAACGTACAGTGCGTGGTCGGCGTTTTCACTTTGGCTCCGCCCTCCGTGTCTTGTTTTCCACAAGGAGGGGTGGAGCCCAACGTACAGTGCATGGGTGGCGTTTTCACTTTGGCTCTGTCCTCATCTTGTTTTCCGCAAGCAGGGGTGGAGCCAAACGTACAGTGCATGGGTGGCGTTTTCACTTTGGCTCTGTCCTCATCTTGTTTTCCGCAAGCAGGGGTGGAGCCAAACGTACAGTGCATGGGTGGCGTTTTCACTTTGGCTCCGTCCTCATCTTGTTTTCCGCAAGCAGGGGTGGAGCCCAACGTACAGTGCGTGGTCGGCGTTTTCACTTTGGCTCCGCCCTCCGTGTCTTGTTTTCCACAAGGAGGGGTGGAGCCCAACGTACAGTGCGTGGGTGGCGTTTTCACTTTGGCTCCGCCCTCCTTGCCTCGTTCCCGCAGCTGCTGGACCTCCCGGGGATCATCGAGGGGGCGAAGGACGGGAAGGGCCGTGGGCGGCAGGTGATCGCGGTGGCGCGGACGTGCAACCTGATCCTGATCGTGCTGGACGTGCTGAAGCCGCTCGCCCACAAGCGCCTGCTGGAGGCCGAGCTGGAGGGGTTCGGCATCCGCCTCAACAGCCGGCCCCCCAACATCGGGTTCAAGAAGAAGGACAAGGGCGGCATCAACCTCACCGCCACGGTCAGAGGCCCCGCCCCCGCCCCATGCCCCGCCCCCTCATGGGCCCCAGATAGGCCCCGCCCCTCATTGGCATACCTGCCCCCCCCCTCTAGTGCCCGCAGAGCGAGCTGGACGCGGAGACGGTGAAGAGCATCCTGGCCGAGTACAAGATCCACAACGCGGACGTCACCCTCCGCTCGGACGTCACCGCCGACGACCTCATTGACGTGGTCGAGGGGAACCGGTACGTCCGCCCCGCCCCGCCCCCGCCCCCCAGAATCATGTAATAATATAATAATATTATTGTATATAATATAAATACATTATGGTATATAATATAAATAAATAAAATATTACATCGTATTGTATTATTATTATTATCATATTGCATTATATGATTAGCATTATATTGTAATTCTTAATATAGTTATATTATTATAATAAATAAAATATATTAATAAATAAATATAAATAAATATAAATAAAATATAATAAATAAAATATATCGTATTGTATTATTATTATTATCATATTTAATAATATAACTATAGTTATATTATTATAATAAATAAACTATATTAATAAATAAATATAAATAAATATAAATAAAATATATTATAATAAATAAAATATATCGTATTGTATTATTATTATCATATTTAATAATATAACTATAGTAATAAATACAATATAATGCTAATCATATAATGCAATATGATAATAATAATAATAATACAATACGATGTAATATTTTATTTATTTATATTATATACAATAATATTGTATTTACATTATATTCGTTTCATTATTATTATTATATTATTATATTATATAATTATTATATTATTATTAGATATTATGTTCATGTTTCATTATTATATTATTTATTATGTTTTATATATTATTCATTCCATTATTGTTATAATTATTATATTCATGTTTCATTATTATTATTACATTATTATTATATTATTAGATATTATGTTCATGTTTCATTATTTTATTATATACTATTATATATTATTCATTTCATTATTGTTATAATTATATTTGTATTATATATTAGATATATTTGTTTCATTATTATTATTATATATTATTAGATATATTCATGTTTCAATATTATATTATTAGATTTTATATATTATTCATGTTTCATTATTATATTTATATCATGTGTTGTATATTATTATATTCATGTTTCATTATATTATTATATATTGTATTTGTTTATTATTATTACACAATTATTTTATATTAGGTATATTCATGTTTCATTATTATTACATTATTAGATATTATTACATATTATTCATTTCATTACTACTATATATTATTATATATTATTAGATGTTTCATTATTATATATTAGATATCAGATATTATATTTGTTTATTATTATTACATTATTATTATATTTATATATTATTAGATATTGTATTCATGTTTCATTATTATTATATTTATATTATCTATATATGTATAATGTCCCTTCCTGGTGCTTAGGATGTATGTGTCGTGCCTGTAATAATATAATACGTTAATAATAATATTTAATAACAATACTATTTAGTGAAACAATGATGATGAATAATATGTTAATATCAATACTATTTAGTGAAATAATGATGATGAATAATATGGAATAACAATACTATTTAGTGAAATAATGATGATGAATAATATGGAATAACAATACTATTTAGTGAAATAATGATGATGAATAATATGGAATAACAATACTATTTAGTGAAACGATGATGATGAATAATATTGAGTAACAATACTATTTAGTGAAGTGATGATGATGATGATGATGACCCTGTTCCGGTAGGGTGTACGTGCCGTGCCTGTACGTGTTGAACAAGATCGACCAGATCTCGCTGGAGGAGCTGGACATCATCTACCGGGTCCCCCACTGCGTCCCCATCTCGGCCCACCACCGGTGGAACTTCGACGACCTCCTCGAGCGCATCTGGGACTACCTCAGGCTCGTCCGCATGTACGTGGCCCCTGCCCCCCCCCCCGGACCCCCGTGGCGCCCCCCCCCCCCAGGCTCATGCTCATCTCCCCAAAGGGGACTCAGGGGGGCTGAATACAGATAATGGAGTCCTGTGCCTGAACAGGCTCAGTCCCGTCCCACCGACACCAAAGAGGTTCACCACACAGACACGTTTCTTCCCTATCCACCTCCACCGAGGTGTGAATAATAATAATAATAATGGATAATGGAGTCCTGTGCCTGAACAGGCTGAGTCCCGTCCCTCCGACACCAAAGAGGTTCACCACACAGACACGTTTTTTACGTGTCCACCTCCACCGAGGTGTGAATAATAATAATAATAATGGATAATGGAGTCCTGTGCCTGAACAGGCTCAGTCCCGTCCCTCCGACTCCAAAGAGGTTCACCACACAGACACGTTTCTTCCCTATCCACCTCCACCGAGGTGTGAATAATAATAATAATAATAATAATAATAATGGATAATGGAGTCCTGTGCCTGAACAGGCTGAGTCCCGTCCCTCCGACACCAAAGAGGTTCACCACACAGACACGTTTCTTCCCTATCCACCTCCACCGAGGTGTGAATAATAATAATAATAATGGATAATGGAGTCCTGTGCCTGAACAGGCTCAGTCCCGTCCCTCCGACACCAAAGAGGTTCACCACACAGACACGTTTCTTCCCTATCCACCTCCACCGAGGTGTGAATAATAATAATAATAATGGATAATGGAGTCCTGTGCCCGAACAGGCTCAGTCCCGTCCCTCCGACACCAAAGAGGTTCACCACACAGACACGTTTCTTCCCTATCCACCTCCACCGAGGTGTGAATAATAATAATAATAATAATAATGGATAATGGAGTCCTGTGCCTGAACAGGCTGAGTCCCGTCCCTCCGACTCCAAAGAGGTTCACCACACAGACACGTTTCTTCCCTATCCACCTCCACCGAGGTGTGAATAATAATAATAATAATGGATAATGGAGTCCTGTGCCTGAACAGGCTGAGTCCCGTCCCTCCGACACCAAAGAGGTTCACCACACAGACACGTTTCTTCCCTATCCACCTCCACCGAGGTGTGAATAATAATAATAATAATAATAATGGATAATGGAGTCCTGTGCCTGAACAGGCTGAGTCCCGTCCCTCCGACACCAAAGAGGTTCACCACACAGACACGTTTCTTCCCTATCCACCTCCACCGAGGTGTGAATAATAATAATAATAATGGATAATGGAGTCCTGTGCCTGAACAGGCTGAGTCCCGTCCCTCCAACACCAAAGAGGTTCACCACACAGACACGTTTCTTCCCTATCCACCTCCACCGAGGTGTGAATAATAATAATAATAATGGATAATGGAGTCCTGTGCCTGAACAGGCTCAGTCCCGTCCCTCCCACACCAAAGAGGTTCACCACACAGACACGTTTCTTCCCTATCCACCTCCACCGAGGTGTGAATAATAATAATAATAATGGATAATGGAGTCCTGTGCCTGAACAGGCTCAGTCCCGTCCCTCCCACACCAAAGAGGTTCACCACACAGACACGTTTCTTCCCTATCCACCTCCACCGAGGTGTGAATAATAATAATAATAATGGATAATGGAGTCCTGTGCCTGAACAGGCTCAGTCCCGTCCCTCCCACACCAAAGAGGTTCACCACACAGACACGTTTCTTCCCTATCCACCTCCACCGAGGTGTGAATAATAATAATAATAATGGATAATGGAGTCCTGTGCCTGAACAGGCTCAGTCCCGTCCCTCCCACACCAAAGAGGTTCACCACACAGACACATTTTTTACGTGTCCACCTCCACCGAGGTGTGAATAATAATAATAATAATGGATAATGGAGTCCTGTGCCTGAACAGGCTCAGTCCCGTCCCTCCGACACCAAAGAGGTTCACCACACAGACACGTTTCTTCCCTATCCACCTCCACCGAGGTGTGAATAATAATAATAATAATGGATAATGGAGTCCTGTGCCTGAACAGGCTCAGTCCCGTCCCTCCGACACCAAAGAGGTTCACCACACAGACACGTTTCTTCCCTATCCACCTCCACCGAGGTGTGAATAATAATAATAATAATGGATAATGGAGTCCTGTGCCTGAACAGGCTGAGTCCCGTCCCTCCCACACCAAAGAGGTTCACCACACAGACACGTTTCTTCCCTATCCACCTCCACCGAGGTGTGAAGCAGACTGGATACAAAAAGGGAGTCCTGTGCCCGAACAGGCTCAGTCCCATGGTATGCGAATGGGATGCTAACCCTCCCGCCGCTTGTGCCACAGCTACACGAAGCCCAAGGGGCAGCTGCCGGACTACACGTCGCCGGTGGTCTTGCCGGACTCGCGGACGATGGTGGAGGACTTCTGCATGAAGATCCACAAGAACCTCATCAAGGAGTTCAAGTAGTAAGTGGAGCGCGGGAGGGAGGCCCAGGCGGAGGCTTGTTGAATTGATATTTCCATAATAATGTTAGTCCATTGGATATAATATTAATAGAAATTAGTGCGATTGATATAATAAAATTTGTTCAATTGATATTAAATATTAATAAAATTATTCGCATTGAATTGATATATAATAATATATTACTAGTAAAATTAATCTGATATAAAGTATTAATAGAATTGATGTAAAATATTTGTTAATAAAATTAGTTCAATCTTTATTTGAATACGTTCAATTGATCTATATATATAAAAGAGTGGTGGCATCACGGCGACCCACAAAACAACAAAACGACAGGCCCCCCAACCTCGAAATTTGACAACACAACCCATCATCCACGCCTCTAGGTTGATACAACAAAAAGAAAATAAAAATAAAGTCCTAATTAGAGATAGAGAGGAATAATTGCTTTTATCCAATTGCTGCCAGTTAGAAGGCTAAGCTCCAACTTGGTCTCCTAGCAACCCAATAAAAAATATTAAAAAACACTAAAAATAATTAAAAATACCAAAAAATTAATACAATAAAATACTATAATAACAGAAAATAACTAAAAATAATACAAGAAAATAATAAAATATAATAAATAAAAAGATAACTTAAAATTAATAAAAAATACAAATAAAAATTACACAACAATTTTTAACCAATACCACCACCACTTTGCCACAGCAACGCGTGGCCGGGCACAGCTAGTATTATATATAAAATAATAATAAATTATTGTATATTTTATTATAATATTTATTATTATTATTATAGTAATAAATATCATAGTATATATTATATTTATAATTATATATTATGTATTATAGTAATAAATATCATAATATAACAAATATGAATAAAATATAATAAATAAAAAGATAACTTACAGTAAAAATAATTCAAAAATACAAATAACGTCAAATAAAAATTACGCAACAATTTTTAACGCGTGGCCGGGCACAGCTAGTATTATATATAAAATAATAATAAATTATTGTATATTTTATTATAATATTTATTATTATTATTATAGTAATAAATATCATAATATATATTATATTTATAATTATACATTATGTATTATAGTAATAAATATCATAATATAACAAATATGAATAAAATATAATAAATAAAAAGATAACTTACAGTAAAAATATTTTAAAAATACAAATAACGTCAAATAAAAATTACACGCGTGGCCGGGCACAGCTAGTATATTAATGATAAAGTTAGTCCATTTCATACAATATTAATAAAAGTTAGTGCAACTGATGTAACAAAATTTGTCCAACTGATATTAAATATTAATAAAATTATTCGCATTGAATTGATATAAAATAATATATTATTAATGAAATTAGTTCAGTCTTTATTTGAGTACCTTCCTATTTAGGCTAAATCATCTCATTATATATTAGTGATGTTGAATAGTATCATTGTCTCTATCCGTGTCGGTGACACGCGTGTATGTCCGTGTTGGCAGTGCGCTGGTGTGGGGCTCGTCCGTGAAGCACAACCCGCAGAAGGTGGGCAAGGACCACACCCTCGAGGACGAGGACGTCATTCAGATCGTCAAGAAGTAAACAACAACAACAAACAACAACACCAGCAAACAAGGAGACAAACAAATAAACAATAATAAAACGCAACCTGATTTGAAGCCTGGACTCATGTCAATCCATTCACACAGAAGACGACAAACTGCCTGATGGGAGTTGTAGTTCAGCCACAACCTTCTAATATATATATAGATATCTATGTTATGTGTGTGTGTGTATAATATATGTACAATTATGTAATATTAGAAATATATACACACATATATATATGTGTGTGTGTATATAGATATATTATGTAATATTAAATTACAGAAATGTAATATATATATATATACATATATATGTGTGTGTGTATATATATTTTAACAATTATGTAATAGAAATGTAATATATATACATATATATATGTATGTGTGTGCATATATATGTATTTTAACAATTATGTAATATATTAGAAATGTAATATATACACATATATATGTGTGTGTATATATATATTATGTAATATTAAATTACAGAAATGTAATATATATACATATGTGT